>NW_027466268.1:162500-170000 GCF_046127955.1 Nelusetta ayraudi
AGCGTAGACCACCGAGCCCAGAAGCTTCCAGGTGCCCCCCCGCCGGTCCATGCGAACCATGCGCAGGATCTGCAGGAAGCGCATGCTGCGCAGCGCCGAGGTGGCGAAGATGTTTCCCTGCGTCCCCGCAGCGATGACCGCCAGCGACGCCACAAACACGATGAAGTCTGCAGGGAAGGGGAGGGGGTGGAGGGACGTGTGGGGGGGGAGAGGCGGGGGGGGGGGGGGGGCAGGGAGGTCAGAGGGATCAAGGGGTCGTGGTCACGGGTTCAGCGGTCGTGTGTCATTTACAGGCACTAACACACACACACACACACACACACACACACACACACAGACAGACAGACGCTGGAGCACTGACCGATGACACAGAAGGGCTTGCGGGCGAACCTCAGCCGGCCCTGCCATCCTCGGTACCTGCAGCAGCAGCCGGCCGCCCAGATCCTGATGAAGTACTCCAGGCCAAACACCACGATCATCACAAACTCCTGCAATCACACACACACACACACACACTTTAGTGAAGCAGCTTTGCATTACCAATGAGCTGAAAAAGACGTTTTTAAAATGTCAGTTAGCCCTCTGTTTACAGCCTCCTGTGAAAACAGTCAAACTCCTCGCTGAAACTGAAGCTCTGTTGGACCTTTTCCAAATATTTGGAAGGAGACATGGAAAAAAAACAAGGTTCAGAGGCATCACCAGGCTCCAGGGTGTGTGGCTACTCACCCGAGAGAGATATTGGTGCCCTCCGTGACATCATAAAGGGCCAATTTCCTGAACGACCACACACTTTCGAACAATCGTTGGCAAGGCAAAGACTTAAACAATGGAGTTTAACCATGTCAGGGTGGGACGAGAGGGGTGTCAGTGACAGGCCGCAAACAGAGGGCTAATCCCACTGTGGGCCAGAGATGTAGACGGTGGTTCACGGCTGGGGTGAAAAATAAGGACGTGAGAGGAGTTTGGCTGAGGCACCTGTGTCTGTCCGTCTGTCAGTCTGGTGGGGGAACGCAGCTAAAACGCAGGCAGGCAGGCAGGCAGGCAGGCCATTAAACGTGCGCCGAACCAGTCGGTCATTAGCGGGAGGTCAGGCGGCGTAAAGTAGCGTCCACCCGCGGCTGATTGCCTGCTAATGGCCGCGTGATTGATCCGCCCGGCGGACGGAGGAAACTCTGTCAGCTCCGCCGTCTGACCATTAAATAACACCTGGAGACGGAACTGGCGGCTCCGGCATGGACGGAGCGGCTCCATTACCGCCAGTGGGCAGGGTCCAGGGGGGGAGGGGGGGAGGGGGGAGGCTGCTCGCTATTAGCTATTAGCTATTAGCTATTAGCTGGGTCAATATCATTATAAAGTGCCTTTGGTGTCCCCATCAGAATAACTCAGTCATCATGAAAATGCAGCAGAATAATTAAACTCTGGAGTCTTACTCTTAGTGACCAAAGGTTTGCACACATATCAGTACAATAATATGTCTCTTGAAATGTGTTTACTTCATTTTTTTACCATTTTTTTCTTTTGGATGTACATGATTTTGGCATGTCCCACACGCTGTTGCTAACTTCAGTGTGTGTCATAAGTGGTTGAATTATACCAAATCAGTTTGTTTTTGTTTTTACATTATCTTACGGTCACAACAAGTTATTTGATAAAACAAGTCATTTTTATTATGTATATTCTATTTCCACCCTGTCATTTTGGGCTAACTGCCCCTATAAGAACTCTAATGATGTTTTCAGTGACATCACAAGCACCATTTTGCCTTTCTTCAATGGAGACTGAAACAGTGGCTAGTTGCAGAGTAAATATTTACTCTTATTTTTTGAAGTTTTCATCATTTCTGATGTGTAGTTTGATGTTGTCAAGCTTAACATGTCCACCCTGTCATGGTGAAATATCAATTAACATAAAACCTTTTCAGAAATTCAAAATATATGTGTTAAACAGCACACAGTCCTCTCGCTAACTGGATCATTTAGATAGCTGTAAGGTCCACGTGTGCTAATTAAATGCTAATGTTAGTCAAACATGTCCACCCTGTCAGCAATCCTTCCATGACAGGGTGGACGTGGTTCATAACAGGAAGGACATTTGCGTAGTTTAGGCCACATGCTGACAATGTTACACATATTTCAACAGCTATTACAGACATTTTGTAACAGTACATGCTATACAGACTCCCAATTAAGGTGTTTCCGGGAATATGTTGAATTGTCTTTTTCAAGGTATGAGTTCCAAAGGTCCACCCTGTCACGTTACTGTCCACTCAGTTATTTTCATGTTAAAAAAAATACATATATATATAATATATTTTCATAAGTTAGCAAAGTCTTTGTGTGATTCCTTTATAAACAAGTTGGGGCCAAATAGTATTGTTGGAAAGTTTGACCAGATATATTTGTTGTTAGATTTTATTTAGAAGAGATTCTCGCTGATTTTATAGAGAAACAAATAGTTTGCCAGAATAACTAAAAGATAGTGTTGAGAAAATGACTAAATAGCTTTCTGAAAACACACATTTTATAATCACTATGTCATTTTAATGTATTTATTCTACTTTGAAATTGTCCATGACAGGGTTGACATATTTTGCGGCTTGCATGTACATTGTCTGCTTGCAGTTCATTTATAAAAAAAAAAGTGTGGGAGCTTGACCGACATGCATTTCTAACAGCAAAACATCTACTTAATACAATAAATGTGAAGTTAAATGGAAAATCTCTGCTTTGTTGGAAGTCTCAAAGGCACCTTATAGTGGTATTGACCCAGCTATTAGCGGTGCGGCTTCCTCCTGCACGGTCAACAGCACCTGGAGTAAGCATCTCTGCGTGATGCACAACACTGAGCTCGCATGCAAGCAGGCGGGGGAGGGATGGGGGGCGGGGGTGTTAGGGAGGGGAGAGGGGGGAGTAAAAAAAATAATGGATGTGGATGAAAGGCGTCGTACCAGGATAAACAGGCCTTGGTTGGCAAACTTCTGGTGGTCGGGGATGGTGGAGAAGACGGAGAGCACCAGGCAGCTGAAGACCAGCAGGAAGCTGGAACACACACACATAGAAACACACACACACACACACACACACACAGGTCAGTACGGAGGTTCCACAATAACCCTCTTAATCATTCATGGGCTGAATAAAACCCAGTGAAATGTGCTGAGAGCGATTAAACCAGCAGGGAAAGCTGCAGATGTGCATAAAAAGGTTTGTTAATACAGGAAGAGCATGTTGTTGTTGTTGTTGCTGTTGCTGTTGTTTTTACTTTATTAAGGAGCAATGTATGATCCCAACAGAAGTGCTTTTTAAACGTCGAGGGTCGCAGCTTCACATCTTCTTTAGGTGTCCTGAAAACAGCATATTTAACCCTCTGTTTGCAGCCTCCTGCTAAAAACTCAGTCTTTGGCAGGCCTTCCAGCCGTTTGGGAAGGTAAAAAACAAAGTGAGTTGGTCTCAGACGGCGCCGCCCAGGGGTGGTCAGGGGTTACTGACCGGGGGGGGGGACTCAGTGGCCCTGTGACATCACAGGAGGCCGATTGCCAGAACTTCCTGCACAGCAGAGCGACTGACTGTCTGACTGACAGAAACACAGATCATTGTTGCTACAGATTAATGTTGTGTGTGTGAGCTTTATTTGTCAGGTCAGCGGAGGACCTGGAGGAGGGGGGGAGGGGGAGGAGGAGGCGGGCGGCTGTGGGATGAACCCAGTTTTCCACTGCGACCCCTCAACAGTTTGAAAGCAGGGCCAGAGATCACTGCTCCAAACACGCGGGGGCCACTTCAGCTGGAGAACCTCTCCAGGGAGAAAGACCACATAAATTCCCCGTAAATTGTGTCTCCTGTCCGAGGCGCTCTCATGCTGGTGTAAACACACCGCGGCCGCAGCGGGACGGGAAACTTCGCCCGGCGTTTAGAAATAAGGAGAACGCGGCGCTCTGGTAACTTTTCTTTTTTCGTTTTTTAATACAACTGCATTTGACCTTGAGATCATGCAGAGGACAACGAGGATCACCTCAGACAATTTACATCCAGGATCCGATTGTTTCCAGTGTTTGAATTGGCAGACTTTGATGTTGCCAGACAGAGTTTGAAGATCGGCTTTGTCCCCCGCAATCCATGAGTTTACTCCACACTAGAGAAAAAGAAAAAAAAGAAATAAAAAAAAAAAAAATAGATGTTCAGAATATGACGTCAACAATTCCAGGGCTAATGGTGCCTTCAAATGCCCGATAATCTGGTGTTCATTTCACGACTGGACCAGCAACGCGACGCTCCGTGCCCGTGCGTCTGGTGCGTGAGGACCTTGAAGACGCGGCGATGGGTCTAAGTATACACCGGCCGCCTGCCCTCTCCGCAATGATGTGAATAGCGAGCCGGCCGTGCAGGCGGGATTAGCAGCTGTCAGCTGCTCCACATGTCAGCGCACCAAACTTAGAAGGCCAGCACCGCTCGCTGCGTGCAAAATCACTTCTCGTGTTGTCGCCCCCCCCGCTGGCTTTCTCCCTTCAATTAGTGGTGTTATCAACGCCGCGCTTTGGCCTCCTGACAACTGGGGTGGAAGGACAGGAGGCGGCGGCGGCGGCGGCGGTCCGATGCAGGACAGCTCGGCTGCTGTGGTGGCAAACGACAAACATATCCCGTGTGTTGATGTCGTAAAACATCAATGAAACCGTCGACGGGTTGAAATCTGTGTGAGTTTGGCTTCACCTGCGTCGCGGACGTGAACAAACGAGAACTTGGAGCAGGTCAACGGGGGGCCACCGGTGCAGAAACGAATGAAAAGGAATCTCCAAATTACTGCTCTATTTTTTTAGCCTCTCCTCCACCAACCACCACCACCACCACCACCACCACCTCCTCCCTCAGATGCATGCAGGGAGAAGATAATGCGCCTCGGCTACGTGGGGAAAGTGACTCAGAGCAAAGAATGCATTTTCGCCCTTCATCAATTGAGCGGCTAAAATGCATCAGGGTGCACGTTGCTGACTCAGGTGTCCGTCTTTCTTTTCCTCTCAATTAATTCCCTCTGTGTGTGTGTGTGTGTGTGTGTGTGTGTGTGTGTGTGTGAGGAGCAGGAGACCAGCTGGGGCCGCCCGAAGCTCCGCTGGTTTCTTTCATTGACAGCCACTTTATGGCAGGAAACGTGTCGGCTTCTTCCCAAAGTGACAGCATCCCCTCACAGGTGCAGCTCTGCGTTTTACCTGAGAGCAAGGTAAATCTCTGCCTCAGCTGCAGGGCAAAGCTCAGATATCACCCCGCTGCCCAGCAAACCCAACGATGGCTCTTGCACACTGGACATCGGAGAGGGACGGACTTGCAGGGTTCAAGCAGCTGCATCACACAAGAAGGCTGCAGCGTCGCAAGGAGAAAAAGAAAGAAAGAAAACCAGGCGACTGCGTCTGGATCTGAGGCAGGTCAAAGGTCACCGAGAAGAGCAGAGGATCGGTCAGGGACACTGACAGACTCACAGGTGTCAGAATCAGGGTCAGACGCCTCCAACTCCCTGCATTCAGTTGGGGGGGGGGGCGACGCAGCACAGGCAGGAAGTGCCAAATATGGACGCGGGGAGTCGGAAAAGCATAAAAAGTTTTTTATTACGGCGCAAAACACTGACGCCGGCTGTTTTTAGGCCCTTTTGGAAATTTCTGTGGTCGTTGCACCGGAAAAAGAAACAACAGCAGGAAAAAATGGTTGTGCCGCACTTTGGATTCGCAGCCATGAGCAATAATCGCCAAAGCACTGCGCAAGTGGAGTTTCCCTCAGATTTCTGAGAAGTGAATAGAATAGAGGGTCTGAGCTGCGATGACGAAGGAAGCTGCTCATACTCATACTCATCCTCATTATCATCATCATCATCATCATCATCATCCTCATCATCCTCATCATCATCATCCTCATCATCCTCATCATCATCATCCTCATCATCCTCATCATCATCATCATCATCATCATCATCCTGTCTGATCAGCCGATCTCATCTGAAGAGCTCGCCGGATGCCCTGCTGCTCCTCAAACACACGCATTCATCATCAAAACAATGCATTCATGATACATTAAGGAACGTGTAACCCCCCCCCCCCCCCAAAAAAAAACAAAAGCTGAGGTGGAGCGAGTCACATTTCTTCCGAGGCAGCACTTTGCAGTCTGCACATCCACCTCGCAGCAGCCGTGCAGCGCACAGACACGTCGATAAAAGCAGAATCATCCGTCGAGATGCGACAAACCAGGTGTTTGCATAAAAGGAGGGTTGAATGTAAACACACACACACACACACACACACACACACACACACACACACACACACTAGTGCAGACAAGATAAATTGTGAGACATTGAGCTTCCAGGGCAACAACCTGCACGTGCAAAACATAACATAAGGTGTGAGATTAAATAAAGAGAAGAATCTCACGTGAAATTTTTTTCTTTTTTTTTTTAAATATCAGAAGGGAGTGAAAGCAATGGTAGGACACAATGAAAGAAGAGCAAAAGAAAATAAGAGACGGAAGGCAAAGGGAGAGAAGAAAGAAAAAGATTGGAGGAGAAAGCAAGAGCAAAGAGAAAAAAGTGAAAGTGGAAGTGGAACAGGCAGACGGGAGGAGGGGAAGGCATCGCTCTGCGTTGCTGATGAGAGACATCGTCAAGGAGTTCATTCTCAATAAAATGCAGGAAAACTGCTTGAGCTTTCATCCACACAGCTGCTCTTCATTCCATCCCTCAGGGTTGGATATCTCTCGCCTGACTGGACGCTGCAGAAGGACTCCGAGGTCCAACAATGTCCCAAATGTCATCATCATCATCATCATCATCATCATCATCATCACCACTGCTGTTAATGGACGAGAGGCTGCGTCCCTGCCTGAAAGCAGGAGATGACCAGTGTGTGTGTGTGTGTGTGTGTGTGTGTGTGTGTGTCAGTCACTACCTGCCAGGAACCAGCAGACTGAATCCGGGTGAGTGTGTTTGCAACACCGGAGGTTAAAAAGAAGAGGGGGGGGGGCGGCGGGGGGGGGCGGAGGTCGGACAGGAGCGGACAGGAAGGACGGCCGTGTCAACACGCGTCCAGGTCACACAGCCGGACCTGCACGCGAGGCATCGGCGCCAACGCCTGATCGATGCAGCCTTTCAGGAATCGAGCGCTCGGAGCGGCGAGCAGCGAGCCGGTAAACACACAAAGCGTTCCGGCCCGTCGAGCCAATCGCAACCTCACCTCGCACAAGGACAGGTAAACACACACCAGTGGCGGGCGGTCAGGGCCAGCGAGGCCCCCTGCTGGCCGAACCACGCCGAGGGGAGGAGAAGTTGTTCTCCACGGTCATCTTTTGACATCCACGCGGCTGCGTTGCTTCCACTGTCGGCTGTTACGATGGATGGCGTTTTTAATCCAACCGTGTTCCAGCTAGCTTGCGTTGCCAGAACCGACCGACGTGGCAGGCTCCTGTCCGCTGTCAGTGAACGCACCAAGGTCAGTGGCCATCTGAGCCAATCACATCTCCAGTCAGTCTG
>NW_027466268.1:175000-200000 GCF_046127955.1 Nelusetta ayraudi
TCTTGGATTGGAACGTAAAGTAAGGACAAACTCAGACGTCTCAGTGGAGGTCAAACGTCTGGACGGACGTGATTCATGAAGTGCTGATAACCGAGAGGAAGATGAAGATACAGTACCGAGAAGAGAAGGCATTAATAGATGCATATGGGGAGAAATGAGGAGTGGGCGGGTCTTATCGGCGAGACAGATAGATAATGAAAGAGGGGGGGTGGGCGGGTCCTGCATTATGCAGCGGACAGACGAGACGAGACGGTCGGAGTGGAACAGAAGCGTCGCCTGCGAGCTCTCATCACACACCTGCTGACATCACTTTCATCTCTGGGCCAAGAGACGAGCAGAGGCTCCGCCCACCTGCACCACACACACACACACACACACACACGCACACACGCACGCACACAAACTGGGAGGGACAGATTTACAGTGTGTTTATAGGCGGAGGGATTTCTCCTCCTCCTTCTTCTTCTTCTTCTTCTTCTTCTTCTTCTTCTTTATTTTGGCACTGAGGCTGAAGTAGAAAGTTTCTTTCCAGGATTTGTGGCCATGTTTTAGGAGTCAGGAAAACATCTTTCAGCTGCCCCAGCCTTTTATCTCAGCGGCAGCAGAGAAGCGAGCGCTGAGCCGCCGCCAGCTTCACCAGGTTCATCGTCTCTGCAGGTTCTGACATCCATGAGCTTCTCTGCTTCTCTGCTCTGGACGAGACCACCTGTCCAACCTGGACGGATGATGTCACACAGGGCTCCGGGATGCTCCCCCCCGCCTCCCACCCCCAAGAAGTGAATCACGTCGTACTGACCTTGGCCCAGCAGATCCCAAACTCCAGATCTGCTGTGTTGAAAAACACATCTTGACTCCGCCCACTGGTCTCAACTGACTCAAAAGTTATGCCGTGACGAAGGGACAAAAACAGCTCCAGGGATGGAAAGGAGAGGGAAAAATACCAATCTGCCTCTCCGCTCCACCTTTGCAGAGCATTTAAACAAATCTGGAGGGCCGAGAGTGAGAAGTGGCTGCTCAAAGCTCCTCAGAAGAAGACGAAGGAGAAGAAGAAGGAGGAGAAGGAGAAGGAGGAGAAGGAGAAGGAGGAGGAGAAGGAGACGAAGGAGAAGGAGGAAGAGGAGGAGGAGAAGGAGGAGGAGAAGGAGAAGGAGGAGAAGGAGGAGAAGGAGACGAAGGAGAAGACGAAGACGGAGGAGAAGAAGGTGAAGGAGAAGGAGGAGGAGAAGGAGGAGAAGGAGACGAAGAAGAAGAAGAAGGTGAAGGAGAAGAAGAAGAAGAAGAAGAAGAAGGTGAAGGAGGCATGGATGCTATTTTGTTTCCCTTCAACAGCTTTGGTGCAAACTGTTGTGTGGCCATGGCGTCCTGCCCTGCCCCTGAATTTGATTGGACCATTTGTGCCTGGCAGAGGATTCAACCAATCACCGCCCGAGTTTTTCCTTCACTTTGACAAATGTTTTCATTTGTCCCTGATAAATATACAGTCTGTCAGTGTTTCTCTTTTATCACAGACACACAAATCTGGAAAAAAATAATGTGTCTGTAATAAAGATGAAAAATGGCAACTATCGCATATGTTAAATGAAGCCATAATGAATGCCATTAGTCTCTATGCTGACGACCGTCCTCACACACACACACACACACACACACACACACACACACTCTCCACAGGCCTTATAAATACTGGCCTACGTTGTGATTGTGTTTGAGCCGTGTCTCCATGGCGCCGCTTCCTCACATGTTTATAGCCGGTGTCGTTATAAATTAGAGGCCATCTTAACAGCACTTAAGACGAGCCTCGCAGCTCACCGGCGCTGACAGGAGAGGACAACAGCGGAGGAGGAGGACAACGCCGGCCTGCAAAAACAGGCACGAGGGGGACAGACGGACGCAGACAGAGTTTTACCACAAACACAGAAATCCCTCACAGATGCGTTTTGTTTTGTTTTTTGTTTTTTCCCCCCGAGCTCCGATATGAAACATTTTGAGCCAGTCCACTTCCTTTGAGGAGAAAGAGGCGGGGCTACGACCAGGAAGCCTTTGCTAGCAGCTTACCTACTGGCTACACCTGGAGTCAGCTGTTCTGCTTGGCTCCTCCCCTTTTCTTTCCCCAACGCCCGCGGGCTCTTTCCAAGACGGACGTGACAACCAACAACACGTTCACACGCCGGTCGGTCATGAACTTGACCTTCAACTTGACCTTCACCAGTTCAAGTTTTCCACCGCGTCCTAAATCACAGCTCTGTGCGATGCAGCCACGTCCTCACGGTGGCAGCCGCTTGAAAAGATCTCACATAATGCACTGAATACACCTCCTTTGGAACAGCACGTATTGGATTGTGGTGTTTTATTGGCTGGATTAGGCACAAAAAAAAACCCCAGTGAAGTCTCCATTGACTTTCCATAAAAACAAACGATAAAACTCCGGATCACCAAACACAGTCCATCAATTTTAAAGATGCAAAGTAAAACAAATATTTAAATTCTCGCTAGCGGCGCCCCCTGCCTGATATCACCTCAGGAGCCTCGGGAGCCTCGGCACCGCTTCCGATTGTATTTCCTCTGCAGCTGAAAAAAATAAAAACAGCCCGCTGCAGTTCATCATCACTTATCTTTAATGCCCTGCGGCGGCGGCGGCCGCGTGGGCCGGCCAGTGAGGCGGGGGGAGCGCTGCTCTCTCACACATCCATCTAAACACACTAATTCCTCGGCTCGCCGTTGACTTTCCACATTATCGGGCGGACGGCTGACGATTGGCGGCCTGCCGACGCCGCCGGCAAGGAGATAACAGTCGGACCGATGCTACTGGTTCTCACACCGGAGGTCTCTTAGTGGCCTCCGTCCAGGTGTCGGACAGATGTCGGTGCCGTGTGCGACACTGCGGGCTGCGCTGTCAATCCCATAGCGAGTAAACACAGGGCCAGGGGTCGCAGATATCAAGGCCACACCGATACTTTTCAATCAGAGAGCTGATAAACCCGACTGGCGTCTGACACATCCAGCCAGATGTTACACATGTTACAGGAGAACCAACATTAGCCAAGGCACAAGTTTGAGGCAGCAGGAGTAATTGTTGTTTCCCGCAACATTATTTATGACAAAATGTCTTTTTTTGTAATAATTTCAAATTTTAAAAAATCCAGCGTCTTCCTCTTGTCGGTGAACTTTGCTGAAATAAGAAAAGTTTGAATTTTTTTGTTCCCTTTTTTGATTTGCTTGGGTTAAAAGCTCACAGATCTAGAAGTTACCCTTTTGTGATGTCACAGAGGGTGCCACGCCTGCAACCAGGTGTTGGCTCCGCCCCTCTGAGAGGGCCTTGTTGTTTTTGTCCCCTTTCCAAAACATGCGGAAGGGGCAACAAAGCGTCAGTTTTGACAAGAGGCTGTAAACAGAGGGCTAACTACACTGGTTCCTGGATGTTGGGAGAGACTGACTGGCTGTCTGACTGGCTGTCTGACTGACTGTCTGACTGACTGACTGACTGACTGGCTGACTCGTTCTACTGGACGTGCCTGCAGGATTTGAGAGCATCTCAATTTTCACGTTTGCAGAGATTTTCACCTTCAGCCGTGTTTCATGTTCCACACTGTCGAGCGAATAAACAACAGCCTCACCCCAAAAACCCACATTGAGTGAGTGTGTGTGTGTGTGTGTGTGTGTGTGTGTGTGTAGGGGAGGAAACCTGAGTCCCGCTCCGGGCAGACGCCGTTCTGCCCCCAGAGACAAACTTTTTGCAGCGAAAGTAGAAAAGAATCCAGCGGCTGAGCCGGACTCTTCCAGGTCCTCCTCTCAGAGGCTCCGCCTCCGTGTGTGAACACAAATTAGCCCCTTTTAGCCTCAGACGGAGAGAGAATTTCTCCTCCGCCGATCGATGGATGGATGGATGAGGTATCACATTGTTATCACAGAACCCTGCTGCTAAAGCCAAGATGTCCCCTCCTGCGAGTCACTCAGGGGGAAGGCACGGGAGGTTGTGGGGGGCGGGGGGGTCCAAGGGTGAACAGTTCCCAGTCTGCATACAAATGAATGGGCCTGACAGATGGGAAGCAGCTCAGCATCCAATTGAGGCATCAGGAGCCTGGAACGGCAGGACATTATTGTGGTTTTTCTTTGTTTGTTTGTGCTTTTTTAAAAAAAAAAAAGAACTCAGCCAAAATGAGTGTCTCAGCATCTCCAGCCGGGCCGAGTGCGACCCTGCAGCCAGCTATGAATATTTCATTTTCTTCATCAGGTCCTGGTGCTTTTAGGGAATGCTGCTCTCAGCTTAATTACTGGTTAAACACATTCTATCGTTCTAATCAACTATTTCAACATCTATTTAACACCAGTAATTAAGAAGTAACACGTGGACATGTAACAGATTCTATTTAAAATTTAAGGACTCATCTGAGGTGAGAAAAAGTCTGGAAAAAAACGACTTCTCTTTTCACCATCCTGATAAATTGCAGCAAATCTGCTCATTTAAAATTAGGAGATGTGCTAAAAAACAACAATCACCTAAAATAAAAACAACTTAATAAACTTACATATTTGTAACATACGAATGCATTTTTATGTTATATGTGTATCATCTTTTCCTTTGTCTCCTTTTATTTGGTCCAGCAGCAGTGCCAGGACAGGACGGCCAATCAGAGGGGGGCAGCGAGGGTGAGACAATTAGACGGCAGGCGGGGGCGAATGGGGCCAAAGATGACAGGAAGTGAAAGAGTGATGGCCACGGGTGGGCGGGTCTTTGGCCCGGTTGGGCTCATCAACGATTCTTAATGGGGCAGAATTTACAGGAGCTGCTGAGGTGAACAGATAAGAGGCAGAAAATGAATAAATAAACAGCGGCGCTAATTGAGAAGCAAGTGTCCAGCGTGAAGTCGCCGGGAGGTGAAAGAGAGAGAGAGAGAGAGAGAGAGAGAGAAAGTGCAAAGTGGCCTCTCCCTCTCTCTCTATCACTCTCTCACTGCCACTCCGGTCCACCCCTCGTTCTTCCCTCGTCATCAACAAAAACACACCCGTGTGCTGACCAAAAAAAGCTATTCTTTGAGAGTTTCATTAATAATGAAAAAAATAGGCAGGCTGAGTGCGTCAGGAGTTTTCAGAGCGGCTCGCCGCAGGGCAGGGAGGGGTGGCGGAGGCTCAGGCTGGATTTCTGCTCTTCTTTGCCCGACTGGGAACCTGGAAACGCCGACCAGGCGGTCTCCATCTGACCCCGGACCGGAGGAGAGAAGATTAGCGCGGCTCGCTAGTCTCGCTACTGAAATCTCACTCATCCACCTTGCCAGGCTCAAGTAGAAAGCAGTTTTTTTTTTTTTTTTTTGGGGAGATCAGTTTCCGAAAGGAAAAGTCTACAATGGTTGGTGCGAATGAGATTAGCATGGACGTAGCGGCGGCGGCGGCAACAGCGTTATTGCTTTGGCCATAAAAGAAGGAAAAACAAGCAGCACCGAAGGAGCTTTTCTCAGAGGACGTCACTGACACGAGGATAGACGGGCAGGGGGAGTGTGTGTGTGTGTGTGGGGGGGGGGCGTTCAATCAACAAAGCTGTCTCCGCTTAGCGAGTTTAATAATGTCAGCGGGGCCGTTGGACTCTAATGAGGCGCTCGCTAGCTGCATCCTGCGTACAGCAGCGTTAGCGCAAGAGATTAAAAGCAACAATAAACCTGTTTCCAAAGGTTCTTGGACTGAGCCAGCAGCGAGCGAGCACGAGCACACACACGCACACACACACACACACACACACACACACACACACACACACACACACACACACACACACACACACACGGGACCCCCTAGACCCTCCCAACCATGTCTGACTGACGGTAACCTCGATAAAAGGCATGAATAATGCACGCTTATACACTTATTACACTTTTTTGCTAATTAAAAAAAATAAAGAGACATTAAATTGCAGTTTAGAACCTCTCCAGGTCAGAGTGCCAGGTACTTCTGTGCATTACGTAAAGAAGGATAAATAAACTGAGTCAGTGGGGGGAAACGGTCAAACAAACAATGTCGACAAGCTAATTATGAGCTAAGATAATCTGAGGAGCATCAGCTAAACGATGAGTATGACTTCACTTCCTACTTTTGACAAAAACACACTCTGCTTGCTACCAAAGTGAGCGCAGACCTGCGCCTAGTTGCTTCTGACTGGCAAACACTCGATGCCCGTACTCATAAAACTCGCCCTAACCCAATCAATGCAAGTAGGGTCAGATTGTGGTTGCGGATGAAAAAAAAAAAAAAAACACAACAACAACAACAACAACTGGCCTTTGCTGCACCTCTGCCTCTTTAAAGGCCCCTGATTGGCTCAGTCCAACTCTGAGCCACTGCAGAAGACTCGGAGCTTTTCCAAGACAGATCTGCATTAGATCAGGCTTAAGATCTCATACATTATTCCATCAATATTTCATGTACAGAATGCACGCACGCACACACAAGTTAGCTGTTAAACGAAAAATACAGCCATCATAAAGTGAAGAGACGCCGATGCTTTGCTGGAGCGCCGGTCCAGAACCTCCACGCTGGACTCCTTCTCCACGTCTCCGTCCCTCCCAGGACATCATTAATACATGACCGGTATATTTTCACCATCCCAAGAACCAATCAATCACTCTGGCCTGCTCGCTCCCCACTGCCTCCACCTCCACTCTGTTCCCAGTCTGTAGTCCAGAGTTCAGAACTGAACTGAACCAGACCAGACCAGACCAGACCAGACCAGAGCCAAAGGGAAAAAGTCCAGAATGCTCCTTTGATTTGTCAAAGCTCCCGTTGACAAAGAGGCTTGATTTTCTTTCCCCAGTGAGAGCCGGCGGCCCCCGGGGAGCTCCTGTCGGGGGGGATGACTGAGGACCGAGTGGGCGGCCATGTGATGGTCTAAATGTGGCACCGCCGCTGGTGGAAATGGGTTGGGGGTCAAAGGTGAGGGGAAACACTGACATGATCCTCCTGAATGTTGTCGCTCAACTGCCAGGCTTACGCATACACACACACACACACACACACACACACACACACACACACACACACACACACACACACGTGTACGACTGTGCAAGAGTGTGTGCAGGAACGGAAGTACGGTTGCAGGGTGAAACTGGACGGCCTCAACATCTCGCAGCTCAGTTATCGAGGAGATAATCTGCCTGCGCTGCCGTTTCCTGCCTGGCGGCGACTTGTTTCTCAATGTGGGGAAAAACAAAGTGACACAAAAACGGGTCGTACCAAATTCTGAAGTATATTCCAAGACATCAAGAGTGAATGTGTCTATATTTCTGATTCAGAGAATGAGTAATTTGACTAAAATGTGCCGCTGCTGGGGCAGTGGCAGCAGCTCCTGAACTTACAAGTCACCCATTCACTGTTAAAACCAACCAAGAGTTGAGTCAACGACTGCAGGAAGCTGCCAGCCTCCCTCCCCCACAGCGCCGCACCATCACACCATCACACCATCCCGTCTGCAGAGGAGAACTAGAAGTGAATCGAGTGGTTTGTGTCTCGAGCCAGGTTAAAGAGAGAAGAGGAGGAGGAGGAGGAGGAGGAGGAGAAGGAGGAGAACAGACTCCCAGCTGTTAGTGTTGGAACCTGCTACGCTTCTTGAAACACTTCAGACATGCGTTTAAAAGAAGAACAGCAAGAGGCAGGGGAGGAGGAGGAGGAGGAGGAGGAGGAAGAGGAGCCGAGAAAATCAAAAGGCATTAAGTCAGAGGTGGAGTCTACGTGATACGCAGGCATGCATGGTATAGCCACTAGAAAAGGTTCTAAATTACCGTACAACCACTAAAGAATGTGCAAAGAACACATTGTTCACTTTCCCATTTAAAAATGTGATTAAAAGGATGTTTTGTGTTCTGATCTGTTTGAGAGTCATTGTCACAGCCCTAGCGTTAGTGCCAAAGGGGGCGGGCAGAGAGGGGGCGGGGGGTTGGGAGGGGGGTGGCGGGGGGGGGGGGATGAGTATACCCACAAGAATAAAAATGTTACACCACTGCAGGAAGTAGAAGATACAACGAGGGCAGCACCGGCAAGGCGCAGCTGCACGGCGCTGCGGCCTGCAGCGGAAGGAACTGCCATTAACAGAAAGACTGTTATGGTACAACCTCTGACTGACAGCACGAGTGAAAGTTTGCAGCAGCAGCAGCAGCAGCAGCAGCAGCAGCAGCAAGCACAGCTCAACCCGCTTCATCTCACAGGCGTACAACTTTCAGAAAGTTTGTCCCAAGCAAACAGGAAGACACAGGGACAGCAGACACTGTTAACCTCACACCTGGTCGACACTGAAGTGTTCTTGATTATTCCCCATTTTCTGCAAGGTCAATAACCAACACCTCGCTGTTACACTTTCAATACACAGAATTAAATACATACATGTCGGATTTTTTTTTCAGATTTATCCATATAGTGAGGAGAATATTGACTGAAGCAATGTCAGCAGAGGGCTAAATACCAAAGTTTCTTTTTAGATCTTTAGATAGAGCTTTGTTTATATACGCAATTAATCGTGAGTTAACTCAGGACACTCATGCGATTAATCACGATTAAAATATGTTTCATATATATATATATATATATATATGCAGCTCAGCTCCATTGAAGTCTGACATGTCACAAAAAAAAACAAAACATGAAAAGTCGCGGGGTACAAAGTCGACCGTGGAGAGCCTTGAAGACCCCATTCTGCTCTGATAAACACCCGGCCGTTGAGGAACAACAGCTCGGCTTCACGTCAACTCCACTGAGTGCTGACATCAATTAACACACCGTCCCGTCTGTGAATAAGCACTGACAGGCCGCAGCTGACGAGCCAAATACTGGCCAGCCCTGGTGTTCATCTGATAGCTGCAATAAAAGTGCAAGGTGCTGATCTCACAGCCTTGCAGCGTTGACATATCTATGTATGTATGTATGTGTACATATGTATACATACATAAACAGATATATATATATATATATATATATACATATATATATATATATATATATATATATATATATATATATATATATATATATATATATATATATATATATATATATACACATACATATATGCGTGTGCGTGTGTGTGAATAAAAAAATATATTAAAAAAAAGCCCAGGCCGGGGCTGCGGACGGCTGTCTTCCAAAGTCAGTGCGAAAAGCTGCGGCGTCTGTAACGCGATCCGGGCACCTCGGCCCCCACTGCCCCTCCCTCCCCTGCCCCTCCCCTGCCCCTCCTCCGACAGAGAAATAACAACAACGGCGGCGGCGGCGGCGGCAGCAGCAGCAGCAGCAGCCAGTCATCAGAGAAGAGAAGGTCATCCTGGGCGACAAGGAGCCCACTGACACCGAGTCAAACACAGCGGGGAGACGTTAAAGAGGGAGAGACTCAGCCCAGTGGGGCAGAGGGATGACGAGAAGTGGACGAGAGGGGACGAGGGGGACGAGGGGACGAGAGGGGACAGGGGGTTTCCCCTCACTTGTAAACACACGATGGCAACAGCAGGGGGACGGCTGCCGTTGTATAAACACTGAAGCAGAAAGTTAAAAGTGCCCGACACACACACACACACACACACACACACACACACACACACTCGATACCCTGTGCTCTTTGTGCCAGGTGTCGACACAGCTGGATGACAGCTGCAGAGGCACAACCGCCCGAACAAGCAGCAGCAGCAGCAGCAGCAGCAGCAGCAGCAGCAGCAACATAAACTAAGTGAACTTTGGCTCTCGGTCACATTCTGGGAGAAGCATCGAGTTCACTCTCAGATTATTCCCAGTTTAAAAATTTTTTTTTTTTTTTAAAGTCCCTTAACATATTTAGCAGACCTGTATTTTTCATCCTGGACTCCAGTGAAGCAGCCTTGCATGATTAATTGTACAATAAATAAATAAATAAATAAATCAATAAATAAATAAACCAGCGCTACCCAGAAAACAGCATAGTTAGCCCTCTGTTTGCAGCATCTTGGTAAAACTGATGTTCTGGTGAACCTGGTCAAATGTTTGGAAGTGGACAGAAACCCGGCAGTCTCAGAGAGTCAAGTGTTTTCTATAATCCAGGGACAAGTGTCGCTGCTCTTTGTGACGTCACAGAGGGATGTTTTCCGGAAGTCACACACACATCCGAGCAAACAGAAGAAGTAAAGAACTGACTGATTTGTCCTTTCTGGGGGGTGGACAGTGAGGACGGACACGCTGCTCCCTTGCTGACCTCCTAAAGTGTCAAAGTTCCCCTCGGACAGTCGGGCTCAGTTCCCCTCGGACAACCACAGCTCTGTGTGTCGGATTCAAAGTCTCCGCTGCTCCAACTGGAGGGGAACAGCCGCAGCGGCCGCTGAGCTCATACTTTTCCACTGTTTACATGATGTATACATGACGGGGCTCATGGCTCGCAGCTACTTCACAATCCCAGATGGAATAATTCAGCCTGCTGGGGAGCTGCTGCTGCTGCTGCTGCTGCTGCTGCTGCTGCTGCTGCCGCCTTAAAGCGTGAGTTTGACGGTATTTTATTGTGGAGTTGCTGAGCCACTAGAGAGAAGTGACAGTTCAGAAAAGGTTCCAGTTCAGTTTTTATCCTGGGGTGTTTTTATTTCTTTTATCTTTAAAAGGTGTCTGGTGGATTTCACCTGTGCTGCAACATTCATTTGACCCTCCTACTGAAACACTGAACACTTTTGTTACTATGTTCACAATTTTGTCAACGTGCATAATTTTAAAATTGTGAAGGATTTTTTCATTAAAAAAAAAAAAAAAGTTAAGTTACTGTCTTATTTATTCAGATTTAAAAAAAATAAAAAAATAATAATTTAACATCCTACATGTTTATGGTTTAATCTCATCGTCACACCATGAGAAGCCCTACACGCCCACCTGGGAGCCGTGACGTGTGGCATGATGATGATACACAGACGCATGAAGCGACTCCGCAGGTTTGATTGGTTAAATTCGCCACCTGCCGTGCGGACCATCGCGATGTGTGGGGGACAGACGGGGGTCCAAGAAGTGAATTACTGCACTCATGGCACAGTGAGATAACAATTAGTCACAAAGAAAAACAGCCGTGGCGGCGCACTTACATGAACGCGTGGTAGACGAACGCGCATCCTCGGGGCCTCTCCAGCACGTTGTACAGGCAGTTCTGCAACTTTCTGAAGCGCTTGCTGGTGGCCGACGCGTTGGCCCGCGGGCCCGGCGGGCCCGGCAGCGGCGTGCCCAGCAGCCCCGTGCGGTGGCACGGGTGGCCGCGCTCCGGCGTGGACGGCTCGCTGCGCTCCGTGTGCACGGCGGTGAGCGCCACGAACTCCACCCGCCGCTCGTCGTTGGGAGCCGGCGGCGCCAGCATTCGGATGCCGCCGTTGTTGGACGGGCTTCCCAGCATCCTCGGGGTGGTGGTGGGGTACCGACCGACCGACTCGGCTCGCTCACTCACTTACTGGATCACCCGGAAAAGTTCCCACCGAGTCATTGTCCCGTTTGCCTCAAGCCTGAAGTTGCACCCCGAACAGAGTCCAGTTGGTTCGTGAGTGTGTCTCTCCCTCTCTCTCTCTCTCTCTCTCTCTTTCACACACACACACACACACACACACACACACACACCAGGGAAAAAAGTTATCTGTGGATCAAATCTCGTGCGCAAAAGGAAAGATGATGCACGGCTGCGGCTGCGGCTGCGGCGGCGGGACAAGTGCGCCCCGCAGAGACGCGGTGACCTTCAGCGATCATTGTCCACACTGTTCACATGTGACAAGTAAATCAGCTCAAATCGGCTGCAGCCGGAACCGTGAAGAACGAGAAAGCAGGAGGAGGAGGAGGAGGAGGAGGAGAAGAAAAAACACGCGCGCGCCAGAGAGAGAGAGAGAGAGAGAGAGAGAGAGAGAGAGAGAGAGAGAGCAAGGGCGCGCGGACCAAGTCCAAAGTAAAAGCGAAGGCAGCCAAAGTTTTGAGCCGCGGCCGGGCCGCCGTCAGCTGATCCGTGCAAGTGGCGCGAAGGCGACCGCGACCGAGAGGCGCATTCTGGAAACTTGCTGACAAAGCTGCGACGTCACAAGGGGGGGGGGCGCTCACGACTTTTGGGGTACTCCAAAAGACATAAAAAAATAAAAATAAAAATAAACAATTAAAACAAATCAACATGAACAATTTAATAAAAAGAAAAAACGCAGCTCGAGGAGCCGCGCTTTGTCCATCAGGTCCTCCGCGGCTGCCATCCGTCTCCAGTCCGGCTTCCCTGCGCGTCCGGCGTGACTGAGTCCCGGCAGCAGGCAGCAGGAGGAGGGTGGAGAGCGCGCAGGTTCAGACCGTCAGAGGAACATCCGAGCCAAACTCTGAGAAGCAGCCTGGAAGAGTCGCCAGATGCGGTGGCATGCAGGTGTTTTTATTTATTCATCCATTTAATTGACTTTTGCTTCATATGCAAAAAGGGGCTTTTATTGTAATATATATATTAAAACAAATTCCCATACGTTGATTTATTCAGGATGACAACCCTGCTGTCTCAGCCTGCTTACCATAGACAGGATATACAGGATCAAAAGCTCCATACAAAGTCACGCAATTGCAGGAAACATCAGGAAGCCAGGATCAGTGTTACCGTGACATCTGTCCTCACGCTAATCAATCACACGAGACATCAACCTAAAGTTCTGTCAGGCTGAGTCTGTAAAAGAAATATTGCTATCAAAGATTTTCTGTATAAAATTCAGCGGTCAGTGGCAACTGAAAGGGGCGGTGTTGCAACTCTTTGGAGAAGAAGAGCAATATTTTCTTTTATTAAAAATAATAATAATAATATAATAATAATAATAATAATAATATAATAATAATATGATAATAATAATAATAATAATAATAATAATAATAATATAATATGATAATAATAATAACAATAATAATAATAATAATAATAATAATAATAATAATAATAATAATAAACTTAATTTGAGTTTCTGATGATACAAAACGTGATTCATTTTTCTTCTTCTTCTTCTTCTTCTTCTTCTTCTTCTTCTTCTTCTTCTTCTTCTTCTTCTTCACTGGCACCTAATGTTTGGTGTTGCACCGCTGCCCCCTTCAGTTTCAGCCCTGCTCCTGTTGTGAACCTGAGCAGAGACAGGTGCTGAGGGACACGGGGAGCGGGGGGGAGGGAGGGGGGCTGGGCGTGCACCTTTCTAAATCCAGGACTGTGACACAGTGGCTCGTGGCAGCGGCACAAACACCGGGCTTATGTAGCCCAGTGACCCTCCACCCCCCAGAAAGAGGAGACCACCTGTCACCTGGCATCTGAGCAATGCCTGGTGAGGTGGTCCCCACCGGAACTTCCAGTGGCATCCATCAGCAGACAGACAGACAGACAGGAGGCTGCCTGACGCGGCCCAATCAGACTGATGCAGCCTGACGGTGACGGTGCGAGGCTGGAAATCTCTTTGGTTGCTGAGCGTAAACCACCTGGACGGCCTCACACTTCCTGCATTGTCGGAGCGACGTCTGGTGATTCGTCGTTGCGCACCTAAAACGCCGGCTGTTGCAGCTCCGCTCCCCATTTAGCTCAAACGTGGCTAACCTGTCCCCCACCTGCGGGTGATTAACACAGGCAAAGAAAATCCCATTTGAATTCCCATCCTGCTATTAAAAAAAAAAATTAAAAAAAAAATTTAAAAAAAGAATCCGGCCACCTCCGGCTCGCCGGCGTTGGTCGTTACACAAGTGTGACAGTGTTCCATAACAGCGGCGGCGGCGGCGGCGGTGGAGATGTCACCGACGTGAACTATGTGCATTCCTCGCTCTCTTTGCGGCCGACCGCAGTTTATGGCAGCCGCGGGTCGGCCGCTCGGTCACCATGACACGTGGGAATGTCGCTGGAGTCTCTCACAGGTCGCAAATCTAGACGTTATTCCCAGGGAGCCGCCGCCATTACATAACCCACCGCCGCTAATCCCAAACTCTCCACATGGCACCGCGCGCACACACACACACACACACGCACACACACACACGCACACACACACACACGGTGACACAAACTCACTGCTGGCTTTTGAAATGAGATCAGCGGTTGACAGGTGGACCTTTGACAACCGCACATCCCTGTCGCTGCTCGCTGCGGAGCAAAAGAGGGAAGCCATCGGCGCCAAGCCGCTGCCGGAAGGTCGAGCGGAGAAAAGTGGGAATTGAAGACGGAGAAAGAAAGACAGCAATCAGCCGGAGAAGTGGACGCGATTGTTTTCATTTGCAGAGAAAAGTGTTGACGATACAGATTTTGTTGCATGCTGAGTTTAGCCCTCTGTTTACAGCCTCCTGCTAAACCTGCCACTTTGTTGGGCCTTCCAGAAGTTCAGATGGAGGAGGGGACAGAAACTCGGCCGGGGCTGCGTACACCAACCCATGGGAGAGGTGCCCTTGCCCCCTCTGTGACATCACAAAGGAGGAAGAAAAGTCCTGAGGAGTCTGATTGGAGCTCGAAGAAAGAAGAAAACCACACACCCAGCATCCTGAACTGGGAATGTCCCACTGCAGAGCCTCTCTCTCTCTCTCTCTCTCTCTCTCTCTCTCTCTCTCTCTCTCTCTCTGGCGAGGAGCCTGGCGATGTGAGAAGGAGGTGTGGATGGACGTTCCAGCCCTGTTGCTTCCATTCGGTTCCCCTCAGCTAATTCCATGCGGCAATTCTGAGCAACCCCTCCTCCCCTCACCCTCCCTCCCTCCCTCCCTCCCCCCATCATGTACATGGATGAAAGTGTTGCAGCCGCTCTCTCACAGCCTCCTGCTTGGCCTCGGGGACAAAAGTAGCCGGCGTGACAACACAGAACAGCTGACCAAGGTCACATCGGCGAGAAAACTCGTCCGGCGGCGGCTCGGCACTGGAGGACGTGCACCAATCAGTGGGGTCCAGGATCTGGAATCTGGTGAGGGGATGCCCCCTCAACCCCACCCCCCTCCCCCCATGACTCCCCTCCGCTCTGAGAGGTTGTTTTTTCCACTGCTTTCCTCATTTGGAGGCGTTCACTCCCTCCCTCCCTCACCCCTCCCTCCCTCTCTACCTCCCTCCTTCACTCCCTCCCTCCCTCACCCCTCCTTCCCTCTCCACCTCCCTCCTTCCCTCCCTCCCTCCCTCACCCCTCCTTCCCTCTCCACCTCCCTCCTTCACTCCCTCCGTCCCTCACCCCTCCTTCCCTCTCTACCTCCCTCCTTCACTCCCTCCCTCCCTCACCCCTCCTTCCCTCTCCACCTCCCTCCTTCACTCCTCCCTCCCTCACCCCTCCTCCCCTCCCTCCTTCACTCCTCCCTCCTTCACCCCTCCTTCCCTCTCCTTCCCTCCCTCTCTCCCTCACCCCTCCTTCCCTCTCCACTTCCCTCCTTCCTTCCCTCTCCACCTCCCTCCTTCCCTCCCTCACCCCTCTCTCCCTCTCTCCCTCCCTCACTCCCTCACGCCCCACAGAGCCAGCTGAGCTCCAGGACTCGACAGTCGGCCACTCAGGGAAATTCTATGAGAACTTAAAAATACCCACATCAGCAATTGTCGTGCCCGACCGCGTCTCCCCCGCACTCTCCCGGGCCGACCGTCTATTTGCACCGCGACGTTCACTCGGACCTTCGCCGCCCTAATGGCTTTCCCAGACTGGCTCATTGAACCTTGTTTTTTTTCCCCCCACTATTGTGCACTTGAAGTCGGATTTTCTTTCTGAACGTAGTAAAAGGTGAGGAGGGAGGACAAGTGTTTGGAAGGGGGCGGGGAGCCCCCCCCTGCTGAGTCACACACACATACACACAGGCAGTCCAAATGTGGAGCGACACGAGGCAGCCTTTTCTCAGCCGCTACGACGAGAGGCTCCAGCAGGAAGCTGCTGCGTGGGCTGACAACTCACTCACAGACCCATTCACGGCCAAGTCAAAAGGCTCTTTGTCACCTACTTGAAGCAGTGAGTGAGACTCTCAAGCCTGGAGTGAGTCACCAGGAGGGGTGAGGACTGGGAGGTGCAGGGGCAGGGCGCCTGTGGAGAGCACATCAGGCTTATTGAGAGGGAAGAGAAAGAAAAATGAACAAAGTTTCACTCCTCTCAAATCTTTGGTTATGTCCCCAGACTGCATGGCATCAGCCTGGGCTGGTTAATGTCCCAGAAGACCCCCGCGCCCACCCACCACGCTGGAGGTGTGGTCACTGGAGGTATCAGCGCCCTTTGTGACGTTACAACACACCCACAGCTGTGTGTCACTATCGGATTGAGTGGAGTTGTGTCATCATCGGGGGCTTTGTGGACAAGATGGAGAAAACACCACAATCACTGAGATGCAGATTTGATTCCATTGATGTGAGGTTATTCTAAACACTTCTCTGCGCTATAAGGCCCTGCATGGAGCATCTGTATCAGCACAGTGACCTGCCAGGACCTGGGAAGAAAACATAAAGGACGTGCTGATGGACGGAGGCTGCGCAGACGCCAGCAGCAGCAGCAGCAGCAGAAGAAGAGGAAGAGGAAGAAGAAGAAGAAAGAGAAGGAGAAGAGGATCAAACAGCGGCCTCATTTGTGAGGGTCTCTTCCCTGGAGCTCCGACTGTTGTTTTGACCCGATCACATGGTCCGGGCTGCAGCCAAAACAAGTCAGGCCTAATTCGGACGAGCGAGGCTTCCTTGATCCGAGCGAGCGAGCCGGCCAAGAAAAATACCAGCAGACAATCCCCT
Source organism: Nelusetta ayraudi (assembly GCF_046127955.1). NCBI lineage: Eukaryota > Metazoa > Chordata > Actinopteri > Tetraodontiformes > Monacanthidae > Nelusetta > Nelusetta ayraudi. The sequence continues at coordinate 191,658 of NW_027466268.1, forward strand.
TCATGCTCGGCTTAAGCTCCCACATTCTCACACTCCTCACTGCTCTCGTTACACGGCCGGGGCACAGCGCGAGTCCGCATTCATTAATGCAGTTATTGTTTCCTTGATTAAGTCGATTAGGAACCGGGGGGGGTGGGGGGGCTGGGAGTCTGCTGCTGCTGCTGGTGGTGCTGCTGGTGCTGCTGGTGCTGGTGGTGGGGTGAGACTCGTGTTTGCTTGTGCTGCCGTGCGTTCAGCCACCGCCACCAATGAAAGTGGGGAAATGTGAAAGTGCAGCGATGCGCGACGAAGATGAGACGCAGTCACGCGGGTATCCAGCAGGACGTCCCGCCCCTCCACCACCGGACCCCCAGCTCACCCCCCCACCCCTCCTAATTGGCCCCCTCTTCATTTTCAAGATTTAGTGTTGGATAAGGAATGCAGGCTGATCCTGCAGGAGCTCTGCGCCACAATAACTCGTGACTCTGCTGTTGACCGGTGGAAGTGGCTCGTGGAGCACTCGGGGGATTTTTCTGGCGCTGCTGGAAGGGCAGCAGCCCTCAGATTAGTGGGCGGAGGTCCCAGTGTTTGGACTGGACGCGGCGCTGGTAAATAAACACAGTTTGAACAGGGCTACCAGTGCAAATTAATCCACTGCCCCCTATGTGGCGTCTGGGCAGCAAGTGCAGGATAAGTGATGCCCCCTAGTGGCCATTTGGGTTTAACGCGAGGATTTTATTTTTTTTTATTATTATTATTATTTGTAAATTATTAGATTCTTGTATACACTTGAATACTGGAACTCGCCAGAAAGCAATTGATAATTTATTGATTACAAAGCAAGTAAGATTTTGACTTGTGGTGGTGACAACCTGCAAACCTGGGGGGGTAAAAAAAAGAAAATGCAGAAAAAGACTCTTAGACAAGATTTTTATTTTGTTGGTTTTTCCATAAACAAAGTTTGTTTACAAAAAAATTAACATTAAAAATAAAATTGTACCTATCAACTTGCATGTCACGGTCACAGGTTTTACTACATGCAAAACAAACAACATCAAAAAGAATATAGACAATCATTACTGTACAAACAAAAAAAAAATATGAGGGGAGATTTGAGGCGAAAGTTCGGAAAACATGAAATAACACTTGGGAATATTCTGTTTTAAAAAGGTGGGTTTCATAAATGGTGCCCCACCAAACCCAAAACCAACCCACCCCCACGCCCCTGACCCGCCCCCTCCACCTTCCACCATAGTGTCACATGTTTGTCCATGAGATTGAAAGCAGGCCACTGCAGCCTGGTGGGAAGGTTGCACGCGGCCAGTGATGGTGGCTATGAGACGCGGGAGGTGCAGGAAGAAACGTAAAGTCGCCGTTAATCTGGAAGCCCAGAAGAGCTTCAGAGCCGCGTGGAAAGCAAAACAAAAACAAAAAACAAAACTAGGATAAGTTACGGTTGAACCCTACAACCTCCCCCTTAAGATCCTCCTCTAGATTGGCTTGTTGGAAATGAAGTTTCTGAGGTATATGGCTTCAATGAACCCTTCAACTACATTACAAATGTTTTTTTTTTCCTTTTCTTTTGTTTGTTTGTTTTTTTTTTTACAAAAAGGGTACAAGTCAGGCGATGAATGGCTAATGTCGAAATGTTAAACAAAAGACACTTACAGACACAGAAAGGTGCCACCCATTATTTAAAAAATAGCTTTTATGTTTCTATGTGATCGTGACCGTTTATGAATCAACTGATATGTGTTGGCTATGAATGCAAACCACGTGTGATGGGAAAAAAAATAAAATAAAATAAGTCAGAGTGGATTTTCTCGTGATTCTGAGAGCCAGTTGTTTCCAGTGTCAGATTTCCTTCAAAATAAGACTTTAAAAAGACTTTGGGCTGCCCTCTTTGTTTCCGCGGCGCTGAGAATCAGGGCGTCGAGCTTCCATCGTCGCCAGCGGCGGGAGTCTGCGGGGGTCACATGGGCTGGTGTCTTCTGAGAGAGGGGAGCGGCCGCTCAGTCGGTGGTGACCTGCGTGACCTGCGCCTCAGCCGTCTGGTTGGTGGACTGGATGAACATGGGCTGGGTCAGCTCCTGGCCGGCCGGCATCGTCACCTGCTGGATCTGATAGAGCTGCTGCAACACACAGAATCACAGAAGTCTTTCACTTCAGCCATTCATGGACGAATTAGTCAGGTCATTTAGCAACGGTGAGGAAGGCGACGGCCAGTCAGACTAGATACCTGTCCATCAGTGAACTGGTTGAACTGCTGACCCTGCTGGACCTCTGCTTGCGTGATCTGAGCACAATGTGAAATACAATGTGAAGAAAAAATACAAACACAAAAGCATTTTTTTTTTTTTTTTTTTTTTTTTTTTTTTTTTTATATATAAATTTTGTCGTGGTGCTGTTTCTCCTGCAGTTACCTGCTGAGTGTTGGCGAGTGTCTGGATCTGTCCCTGGACGACTTGCGCTCCGGAGACGGGCTGAGCCAGACGGATGTACTGCAGCTGACCCGTGTTGGTGAGTTGCACCTACACCCGTACGACACAAGGGGGAGACAGAGTAAGGAAAAAAACAAAAAAACAAAACAAAAACAAAAACAGACAAAGCGGGAGGAAAGGAAACACTCACTTACTCTCCTCCCAGAAATTTTGACTCAATCAAAATTCCTAAAATTTGTGAATCGATTCATAATCGGCAATAATCGCAGTTAACCTAAGAATCTTTTTTTTTTTTCCAACCCCCAGCAACAAGCGTTTCATTTTCGTTCCTCATCTCTTACCGGGATCTGCTGGATCTCTCCCGTGTTGGTGATGATCTGCTGCATGACCTGCATGGTCTGACCCTGGGCCTGAGCTGTCTGAGCCTGACCCTGCGCCGCCGCAGCCTGCACGATCTGCACCTGCTGGCCCTCGCTCACCTGCATTGCCACCGGCGCGCTCTGTCAGGGCAAGAGAAGAAAAGTGTGAAAAAAAAACAAGGGGGGGAACACTGCCAAAGAGAGATCACCAACATCCCAGAGGCTTTGTTTTAAGCAGCCACGCCCCCTCACTTATGCACTGTGTTAAAATTTCAACATCGACTTCCCGCAAGCAGCCGAGCAAGTGAGGACAAAGGGATGACGAAGCAGGTTTTTGGATGCTATCTTGTGTCGGTCACATGACCTAGAATAGGCCACCTGATCTCCCCCCTGCAGTGACCGACAGGGACGACGGAGGAGCCTCAGCCCGGCTGCAGCGCCGTGGACGCACTGCAAGCCCGTTTCTGTGTTCACTTTATTTTCTTTTCTTTGGTGAATTCAGGTACAAACGGACAAGTGCACGTGTCTTTACCGTGATGGGTGTGCCCTGTGACTGCACCTGCACCTGCTGTAACTGCTGCATGGTGGCACCTTGCAGCATCTGATGGCCCGACAGTGTAGGATGAGAAAATGACAGAAAGACACAAACACAAACACACACACAGACGCAGGTGAGAAAGCAGCGAGTGCAACAACTTCACACATGAGTGCACGGAGAAAAGCTTCAATGTTAGAGCAGCAAAACAGCGACAGAATTGTTTCGGGGTTTGTTTGTTTTTGTTTTTTTTTTTTAAAAAAGCAGCAAAATGACAAAATCTGACATGTTTATGAATGACTTGAAGGTGCAAATGCAGCGCAGCAGCTAGGAAGAAATTGTTGGACGTGTTGTCGAAAACGTCTGCCGGGGAGATTTTTGTGGCGGTGTGACAGTGACGACTGGTGACGCCGCGGCGAGAGACAGACAGACAGACAGACAGACAGACAGACAGACACGCGGGTAAAAGAGAGCCGAGAGCTGAGATCTCTGCCTCTCATCTGCTCCCACGATGCCTTTCAGCTCCGCTTCTTTTGTCTCTTATCTTTATGCAAACACACTTCCTGCCAACACTTGACTGCACCGGGCCAATCCGTTGTCGCAACGATGAAATGAGCCTGACAGGAGTCGCACTGACACAGGCAAACTCTCTCTCCCCCCCCCCCTTTCAATTCCTCCAACATTGCATAAAAATGTAAACAAAAAAAACCCCAACTCCTCTAAATAAGAATAACAATGACTTAAGGTTTCTGGTATTTCAAATCCGGGCAGTTCAGAGGCCGTGAGAGATATCAAGGATCTCTTTAAATGAAAACACGACACCTCTTTCTACACTTCTGTGTGTTTCCAAACTCATCAGCGGCCATCGGCAGGAGTGTGCACGAGGCGAGCGGCCAGAAATTGCGCCGAGCTGAGTCTTGACAAACGTGAGAGTCTAACGGCAGCCTGCTGAAGCAGCAAGAGGAAGAGGCTGAGCTGGACGTTCAGGACATGAAGCAGCAAAAGCAGTGAGAGAGAGAGAGAGACAGAGAGAGAGAGAGGGAGAGAGAGAGAGAGAGTGAGAGGGAGAGTCAGAGTGAGGGAGGGAGAGAGAGAGAGAGAGAGAGGGGGAGAGAGAGAGGGAGAGAGAGAGAGAGAGAGAGGGAGAGGGAGAGTCAGAGTGAGGGAGGGAGAGAGACAGAGAGTGAGAGAGAGAGAGAGAGAGAGTGAGCTGAAGTTGTTAGGAGAAGCGGGGCCTGACACAATGTGCACGCTTGTGACGTCACCAACTGAAAACACTGCCACCAAGTGGATGGAGGATCAACGCCCTTCCTGTGTTTGTGTTTGTTTCACGGCGTTCACCTCATTCCTCCACAGGCCTCCAGTGAGGGTTTTTTTTTTTTTTGTTTTTTTTTAGAGTTGCACTGGTCTTTATTGACAACGTGAACACTGAGGCAACTGACTGCTGACGCTGATTACATCACTTTGGACCCGTTGATCAGTTACATCAGCAAAGCTAATGTCAAACATCCGATGGCCCAGTTTGCGAGGGAAACGCTGTCCTCCTGCACTGGACTGACTGACGGACCGTACGGACCGTCTCCTCCCTGATTTCACGGCGCAGCTGTGCGGACTGAGCGCGCCCAGTTGTAGTTAATGTCAATAAAAAACAGGTGTTCCGCGCGGCTCCGTCCCCCCCCGCCCTCCCCGACTCGCCTCAAAATGCGTTACAAGGACAAAAACAAGCGTTAGCCTCCGGGTGAACTCGGCCGTGGACGTTATTAGCCCGATGTCTGTTCGTCGTCCTCAGTTTCATTTTGTTCCAGGACTTCGAGGAACCCGGCCATCTAGCCGCGGGTCTTGTTTTTTTTTTTTGTTTTTTTTTGCTGGTGGTGGAGGCGTGTTGGTGCTACCTGTCCTTGCTGCGACTGCGCGATGATGATCTGCCCCGGCTGGATGGTGGTGGCCGCCTGCGCGCCGGCCTGCTGCACCTGCTGCGCGCCCTGCACCTGCACGGCGCCGGGCTGCTGCGCCAGAGTGAAGTAGTACTGCACCGGCTCTGCTGCTGGAGCCACCGACTGACGCATCTCCTCCTGAGGGTCCCACACACACACACACACACACACACACACACACACACACACACACACACACACACACACACACACACACACACACACACACACACACACACACACACACACAGTCAGCCTTTACATCGTCGTTCATTATTTTTGCAGGTGTAACTGTAGAGCCTGCTGCTAAATAAGTGATGATGCGTCGAGGGCAGACGTAATGGAAGCTGGACATGAGATCCATCATCAGCCACAATGATCCATACCAGCGGCCGCAGGCTTGAGGTCCCACCAAACAGAAAAAAAAAAAACTCACTCTTCCAGAGGTTTCTAACGACAACCATTCTTCTTCTTCTACTGTAGTGATCATGATGTAATGATCTGTAATGTAGATCAGTCCTTTTGTGATGTCACAAAGGGCAATTGCACCTCTCCTGGGGTGAGGGGTAACAACCCCAGCCAGATGTTGGCTTCTCCCTCAGAGCTCACATCCTTGTAGCAGCTTCGACAGAGCATCAAGGTCAGCAGGACGCTGCAAACAGAGGGCTAACTGGCTAACGTTTCTGAAGAGCTAATAATAATCCTGTGTGGCCTCTCCATAGGAGTTTACAATCTTAAAAAATTGTATTTATCTTTTTTTTTTTTAAACCAAGTCAAGGCTCCCTGGGTCTGACTCCTCTCAGCAGGAGGGAGCAAAGTGTCACGTTTCAAATTGACTCACGGACTCTGTGGCCTCCAAAGCGTCACCTCCACGAGGCTCCTCCGTCACCAGGAGAGTAAACACCCCTCTCCCAGCTCCATGAGCACACAGCTGAGAGTGTAGGATGTTTACACGCCTGGCAACAGATCCACGCGCCTCAGTCCTCGCACGGGCCACCGTGGGAGAGGAAATCTGATGTGTGTGTGTGTGTGTGTGTGTGTGTGTGTGTGTGTGTGTGTGTCCTCCATCTGCCGTCAGAGGCAACGAGATGCTGCAAACATCCGACTGAAAGCTGCCTCTGCACCCAGAGCTTCCAGTCAAGGATGTTTACAGCAGCTCCCGGGTTGCCAGTCTCTGGAAAGCCCCCCCCCCCCCGCCATACAAACAACACAACAAGGCAGAAGGTGTCACCTCCTTCCTTGAAAAACCTCTGGCAGCTCTCTCACCTGGCGCTTGGGCGGCTTCAGGTCGTCTCGCGGCACGATGTCAATGAGGAAGTCGAACTGGTCGAACTTGGTGATGGCCATGGCGATGTCGTTCCTCTGCAAGGCACCGCAGGACAGGGCAAGGTCAGTGGAGTGGAGGTGGGGGAGTGGGGGGAGGGGAATGCCACGTATGCAGCCGTTCTATATTTAAACATGCCTCCAGGCCCGAGGTCAGCGCTGTTAAAAGACCCAAGGCGCAAGCACAGTTTGGGCTTTTACGGCCCAAAGTGACGGAGGGAAGAGGTTCCGATGACAGTCAGTCAGTTATTGGTCAGGGGAACATCACATTTAGCCCTCGGTTTCCTGCATGCCGCTGAAAAATGACACTGTCGGACCTCCTGCGTGTTTGGAAGGGCACAAAATGGGAGGCGGTCTCAGAGGGGCTGTTGTCATGACGCTGGGGGGAGGGGCTACTGGTGTGACATCACCCGAGTTCAGATTCCCAGGACGAGGTGATAATTGTCTGACGGCGAAAGTGTCGCTTACTCAGAAACCCACATACGACTCATTTACTATGAGTGACGACAGAACTCACCGATGTTCTTCAGTCAGAGTCAACGCTCTCCTACTGGTGTTGGGACTACTTTCCTTTCAACAGTTCTAGGAGCAAACACGTTGAGTCGCAGCTTAGCAAACCATACATTTGTTTTTCTTTAAATGACGCTCCTAAAAAAAAAAAGCAGAGCACTGTAGAAAAGGAAAATATCCCCGCGGCCTCTCGGCGGCGCAAACCTGCCGCCATACAGCCGCTCTTCCTATATCCACCGCGCTGTGCAATCTCTGTGGAATTTTCCACAGGATATTGGCTGTCAGGACCTCCCAGCGTGAGCCTCCCTCCACCGGAGCCTATTTATAGCGGCTTGATTAATATCTGGTAACACCGGGTCACATCTACACTTGTTCTATTGATGAGCGTTGCCAGGGTGACCCCGGCCGGCGTGCCTTCTTTACAATGGGGGAGGGCGCGCGCGTTGTGTGTGTGTGTGTGTGTGTGTGTGTGGAACATGTGGAAACGAAGGGCACAGTTTTCCCCTTACTTGGGGGAGGAAATAGCATCTTTATCAGGTTGTGCTGCTGGTTTTATCTGCAGGGCGAAACGAAGGAAGTTTAAATTTAAACTGAACTTTCAATTTAGACTTCAGCTGAGATTGAACAGTGATAACAGTTGGATTGAGGGCGGGCACGGCCAGAGGTCAAAGGTCAAAAGGCCGGCCCCTTTTGTCTACCTGCGTCGTGTCCACACACACACACACACACACACACACACACACACACACACACACACACACACACACACACACACACGGCCGTGGGCTGCTAATCTCCCAGAGTTATGCCGGTGGATGAAGTGGAATTAAGGGCTTTCGTGTTCTGCTCGGCGGTTCTGCTCTCGCTGCATGCAGGTGAGCCCAGCTCTCCCTCCAAACACGGCACCGTCTCCATCCTCCAGCTTACTGGAGCGAGTGGCGGCGCAGGAGGCAAAATGGTAGTGGAGGAATACGAAAGCCAGCTGGGTTCGCTTTCAGAGTGGACGGGTCGGGCAGAGGAGCCGAGCAGAGAGGTGTCCTCTCCAAGGGGGGGACGCTAGTATGAAGCCTCAGAGGCCATGTGATGCAACTGTGTGTGTGTGTGTGTGTGTGTGGACGGAAGCGGTCACCTGTAGCGTGCGGCGCTTGTTGTCCTCGGTGTGGATCCACGCCCGCAGGGTGAGCTCTGTGATGAAGATCTGAGCCGCCTTGGCAAACAGCACCGGAGCCTCGGCACTGATCATCTGCAGCGGAGCAGCAACA
>NW_027466268.1:205000-220000 GCF_046127955.1 Nelusetta ayraudi
TAGGCCGCATCCCTCTCTCCCTCTCCCCAGGCCCTCCCTCCCCCCCTCCAACTTCTCCTCCTCTGGAGCAGCAGCTGAATCAGCAGCGGTGTTGTTGTTCTGGCTTGGTTTTGTTTTTTTTACTCGCACTCTGACGCGTCACATTAAACCGGCCAATCACTGCTGCAGGAGCAGCAGCAGCAGCAGCAGCAGCAGGGGGCGCAATCGCTCGCGCCTATTTGTCTGTCATTTCAAATCAATAAAGGGCAACAAGAAAAAGGAAACAAAGGCCGGATGGGGGTGGAGGTGTAATTACTGACTGGCTGTTGCCGACCTGCGAGTGGGCGTGGACACGGCTTCATTCTGAGCGTCTCAGTGGAAGTGGGAGGAGAAGAAACTTCTTTTTTTTCCACCGGGTTCGGGGCGCATCGCCAGGCGGCGCTACAGAAGGAAGGCTCGTCGTCGGGTTCGAGCTGCGAGTGGATGTCAGTAGGACAGTGGCAGTGAGTGACAGCAGTCGCCTCAGGAAGGACAGCTTTTCATTCTATTTAATCGGATTAAATTATTTTCAGCGATTTCATGGCTAAAACATCTGTTCTAGGGATGCAAATCATGGATTAATTCATTGATTGTTAGTTGATTGACCTCATCGATCGATTACTGATTAATTGATAAGTGGCAATTCTTCCTGAGAGCCTTCATTTCACAATGAAAATTGCGTAAGGAAGACATTCTTTAACCTTTCAATAAGGCTGAGGGTGCAATGTGACCCATTTTTACATTATAAATCAGTAAAAACACCCCAAACATTGATCCTCTGACTTTAAGTTGACTTCTTTCTTTTTTCCTTGTTTTTTTTAAAGTTATTTAAAAGTAACTTGTTCTAGGTATATCATGATCATCACCTGTTATAATAATATTTTTTTTTTAAATGTTCAATAAATTGCGACTAATTAAATTTAACTGATTAAATTTTTAATTGACAACTAATTGATAATCGATGAATTGTTAACATGCCTAATTAGTGTAAAAACGGGTGATCAAACAGTCAACATTCACACAGATCCTGGTCTCGGTTGCGGCCATTAGAGAAAGAAATGAAAAGAAAGGAGAATGGACAGCGGTCGGCACCGACGGCGGCTGCGTGAGGTAACAGCGTTTGATGGAGCGCCGGCTGTGACAGGGAGCTGACACGTCAGCAGAGGTCGTCCACTTTCAACACGCTGCGAAGCGAATCTGACGCTGATGCAGAAAAGGCCGTTATGCAGCAGGGGGGGGGGTGTCTAATACAGGTCCAACCTGAATCGAAAGAATGTTTTTTTGGCAAAACGTGCGTTCACGACAAGCGGAAGTGTGTGAGCGAGCACTGAGCCGAGAGCCGAGTCGACACCCTCGACGTTGGGGGTGGGGGTGGAGTCACAGGGGCGGACAGATGTCACACTAACAATAACCACAAAAGAAGAAACAAAAAAAAAAAGGAAAAAGCAGCAGCGCGGCGACAAACTCTGAATTCTAAAGAGCGCTGACCTCCGCGATCGCAACCGCAAAACACACAACACAGAAACACAGTGTTGACACGATGGTAGGCAGCAGAGTGAATCATCTACTGGGGGGGGAGGTAAAAAAAACAACCAAAAAAACAAGTCTCCAACCACTGGGACATCCACCACCTTCCCCAGCAGCTGGCTGCTGCTCATTATTGTGATGTTTTTTTTTTGTTTTTTTTTAAAGAAGAAAAAAAACAATGAATAAGCAGTCAGACATGAAGCAGCTTTTTCTTCACGCAGGGCCTTCCAGCGCTCTCCCGGGTCGAACCGGCGGCCTGGCCGAGCGAGCGGGCAGCCCTGCAAACTTTGCCCTTGGTTCTGCTTCCAGCCAACTCCAGGAAGTGCTAGTCACTGATCTCCCAAGGTCATTCAACAGAGGAGCGAGCGACAGAGAGAGAGAGAGAGAGAGAGAGAGAGAGAGAGAGAGAGAGAGAGGGAGAGAGAGAGAGAGAGAGAGGGAACCAGAGGGGGAGGAGGGAGCGAGGAGGAGGAGGAGGATACGGGTGAGTGGGGGGGAGGTTGGACAGGTTTTTCAACTTTCACTGCAGCGCTCAAGTGGCCCCGCTGGCTTCGGACCGGCGCTGCTGGGCTTCTTTTTTTTTTTTTTTTTCTTCGTTTTGTTTGTTTTTGCAAAGAAGCTTCGTGGAAAACATCCCATTCTGCGTTTATTAGCCAGATCCCGGCGCCGCTCGCCTCCTCCGGTTTCGCTTCCTCCGTGCCCGCCTCCCCCGCCCTCCCTCCCCCACGCTCTCCCCCCTCGACGCGTTCCTCCCGGCTGCTGACGGAGAGACTGCAGGAGCCGCTCTCACATTCCTGTGACCTTCATCCGGCGCTAGGCCCACTCTGGGCTAAAGCTACCTGCAGTTTTACACGGCGGCGCGCGGCCGGCGCCCGCAACCGTCCTTAGCGACGGCGTAAACACGCTTCACATTGCATAGACAAGAAGAAAAACTAAACTAAAATACAGGGGGGCCACGAGGAGGCAAGGGCAAAGAGAAGCGAGTGCTCGCCCGGCACTGCCGCTGCTGCTGCTGCTGCTGCTGCTGCTGCTGCTGCTGCTGCTGGTCACCTTGGTGATGAGCTGCGAGGCCGAGCCGTGTCTGGGATGTTTGCGTGTTTCCTCCGCTCGCCGCTTCTCCAGGCGGCCCTCGAGCGCAGGGCAAAAATAATATTCAAAACTCAAGCAGACAGCGGCCAACCCTGGGATTTGGCAGCGAGGGCTTCAACTCAGGAGTTATTTTTAGGCTCCCTCTCTCAATCTCCCGCACTCGCTCGCTCCCTCGCTCCCTCGCTCCCTCACTCTCTCACTCTGTCTCTCTAACCCTTTCCCAACGGGACTTGGTTTTTGTCAAAGGCACCAATGGAAACTTTCAATTAGGGGAGCGTGGGGAGGAGTTGTGGGGGAGGCGAGTGTAAGAAGACGCCCCCCCCTCCCTCCCTCCAAAGATTCCATCAGAAGAGATCAGATCAGAGCGTTGGCCTCCTCTGCCCCCGGAGCTGACAGCCGGACAATGTGTCCCATCTGGGCATCTGGCAGCGGCTGGGTTGGGGGAAGACGTGGGGGGTGGGGGGGCTGGTCGGGGCTCCGGGGGTCCCGAGGTCACCGCAACCAGCTGCACCCCCACCCCTGGGGACCACGGTCGACGACGCCGGCACAGGAAGGAAGGAAGGAAGGAAGGAAGGAAGGAAGGAGAGTCCTCCCACACGCCGCCGTGCACCGAGACCCCTTGGCGTGCACGGTCGCCGCCGCGTCGGCTGTCTCTGTCCTGCGCTAGCGTGTAAACAAGGGCACCGGCGGCCGGCGGGCCCCCCCCCCATTCCCACGGGCTGCCACTTCCTGTCAAATCTAGAGCCCACTGACACGCAGGAGCACATCAGCGCAGCAACAACGGCGATGGCAGTCACTGCAGTTTGACAACAAAGTCCGAAACGCACAAGTGACGACCACAAGTGACGACCACATAGCAAAACAGAAAAATAAAACAAAAAAAAACCACGGGAAGGCCATTAAAACATTTTACTTTCACTCACACACACACACAGGCTTATCACACACACACATCAAGCACAACTCCAACCTTCAAAGCAGAGCGCCACAGGACGGGAGGGGAGGGGAGAGGAGGAGAGGGAGGGGGAGGAGGGGGGAGGACAACAGCAGAGGACAGGCAGCGTCTCATCACTGCAGAGAGTGACGGAGACGCAGACGTCAGAAAAGTGAGCAGAGGTGAAGGAGCTGCCGTCCCGACTCGGAACCCGGACCGACCGACCGACCGACCGACCTGCCCCCCCCCCCCCCCCCCCCCTCCCACCACCCTCTCCCTCCTGCCGCGTGCCCTTCATGGTGGTGCGCGGTCGCCCGGAGCCGCGGCAAACGCACGCCGCTGCCGAGCGAGCAAGCGAGCGAGCAAGTCTCCTTGAGCGTCAGGGAGCTGTGGCAACACAAACACTCGCTTTCACTTTCTCCCCCCGTCCTGAATCCTGCTGGCAGGCGAAAAGCCGCCGGCTCCACTCGGATGGAGGATTTAAACGTGAAGAAATCAAAATTCTTTTTAAAAACCTGAGTGTGGAGAGAAGCTTCTTCAAGCCGGTCAGCTGGACGAGTCCCCGCAGCCCTGGCCGTGCGCTGCCCCCCATCCTCTTCCTCTGCCAGTCAAGTCCTCTCAACTCGCTGATCCTCTTCTGTTTCCTCTTTCTCTTTTCCTCCTCCTTTTTATTTTTACTCTCTCTCCCCTTTGCCCCCTGGCCTCCGGGCAGCGACCCGTGCGTTTGTCTTTGAGCTGACCCCTGGCCGGCGCAGAGCCGAGCCGAGCCGAGCTGAGCCGAGCCAAGGGCCAGAGAGGGAGCAGGAAGCCGGAGCTGGAGGAGGCAACAGGCGCGGGGCTCAGCGGCACTCCCGACCAGCAGACAAAAATCTCCCCTGCTCTCCTTCCCCTTTAACAATAAGGAGCAATCACTCTAGCATGCTACGTGACACCCAAGTCCAGCCCCCCGCACCGGCTGCCGCCTCTCTCAGCCAATGACAGGCGCCGCCCCTGCCAGGGGATTGGCCGAGGCGGCCGCCGGTCAGCCGTGACGTTCCTCCCCCCATCTCCTCCTGCCCAACCCCCTTTCACCCAGAGCCAACTTCCTGCTCCAAGTTACCTTGAGCTGCAGGATAGGGGTCAGGGGAAAAGAGAAGAAGAGGAGCGAGCGGGCAGCAGAAGAGGCGGAGAAAGAGCAGAGAAAGTTGCAGAAAGAGAGTGTGTGTGTGTGTGTGTGTGCTGCTGGCGTCTTGCCTCGGCATCGTGTCTCCGACGTGGCCGCCTCCCTCCCCCCGCTCTCCACCGCTTCCTCCAGCTGGTATGAACAGCTCTGCAGGCTGCTCTCTGACAACTGCTCCCTGCTTATTTACAATGTCAAACTAAATGACTCTCTCGGCCCCGCCCCCTCTGGGCCGTGAGAGGCCGACGGCGCGCTGATGCGGGCCCCTGCCTCCGCCCCCATTGGCTGAGGCGAGTGTCGGCGTGGATGCCGCATGTTGCATCCACATGATTTAAAGTAGAAAAGCATACAAGGCAGACTCACCGTCTCATACGTGCGCTCAGGTGCACATGCACACCCGGGCGCACGCACTTTGTCCTTGTGCTCTCATTGCTTGCGGACACTGAGGCGCCGCTTGCAGGACTCGTCTTAGTGAATGTTAGCTGGGCTGCTATTGAAAAAGAACTGTCTCTGACGAACGCTGGCTGTTTAAATACGCATTGGTTAGATTTGATTTTATTTATGAAACACTCGTGACTCATGGAAACAGTTATGCAACCGACTGCAACCACTATATCAATCCAATACAATCCTAATTATAGTGTCAATCAAATATGTCAACACAAAACAAGCACTGCATAACAGGCGGAAGAGTGCGGAGCAATCAGCTGACTGATGAGCAGCCATAGTGGTGGCGAGGGGGGAGGGGCATTTGATTCTCGACCTATTTGTGGATAAACAGATTGAGAGATATGACTGAAACTATAAAAACAAAGACATTGTTGTCTCAACTCCCCCCAAAAAAGTTTGCTCACAGCAGCTCGTGCAATTTAAACGTCATCAAAAAAGGGAGAGAGAGAGAGAGAGAGAGAGAGAGAGAGAGAGAAAAAAAGACCTCAGCAATGTCACACAATGCCCTTCTTGTTAGCCACTTGTTCTATGTGTACACCACATTTTTCCTGCATAGCAACCTTTAAAACAAGCACTGGTACTCGTGCGCAGCGCAAGCTACTTCAGGCACCGCCATCTGCATCAATTATACTATTTTTCAACGTGCACACTTGGATATAAATACGATAACTCGGGATAGCAGCGTGTTTTGATAGGTTGTAGCGGTCGCATCACTTTGCCGTGGGTCGTCTTCATGGAACAACTTGTGCAGAGCACAGAGGTATGATCTGTCGCCTTATGCTGCATATTACGGGACACACAAACGCGCTTAAGAGGAACAAAAAAAGAAAAACCTGCCCCATCAATGAAAAATGCAGCAGGGGAAGGGAACCGGAAGGATGGAGAAGGACAGAGAGGAGAGTTGCCACGGGATGGGAGGGGCGGAACAAGCGGAGAGGGCGAGAGATAGAGACTCAAGAGAAACAAAGCTAAATGTTCCCTTTTCTATTTTTGAGAGCAGCACAGGGACCAGCGCAGGTACCATCCGGTTAATGATTAGGTTGAAGTCGCACAAAGATTAATCTGCGGCCATTTCCCTCTGTAAATGTGTCCCGGCTTGCCGAAATGCCTCAGCGACGACACCTGGCAAGGTCACCGTGCACATCAAGAACGTTCCCATGACCCACACTGCCCACAGCAAAGGGCTGTTTGCTTTCGGTGGTGCTGTTTAGAGACAAACACAAAGCAGCCAGGCTAAGGGTTTCCTAAACAGCAGGGTTCGCCAGGACTGTCGCCCCGTGTCCTGCATTCAGCCCAACACAAACACGTAGGAAACACACACTCACACATTTCTGTTTCAGACACCGGTTTCGCCATCCCACTGGCACAATATAATCCAAATACACGCCCAGTGGGATGAGAGAAACCGCACTCATCAAATGGAAGTGACGGTGACCTTTAACACGAACAGTGTGACACATACATGACTGCAGGAAAGGATGCTAGCATGTTTTCACCATTATCATTGTCAGGGAAATGCAACTAGACACTTCAATAACGTGAATAGAACTATGTTTACAACATGTACAGCTGGTGTCCACTACAGAATTATAATTATAAACACATGTAATAAATGCATGTTTAAGCTAATCAACTTCACAGTGCTCAATGAAAGAAAAGGCTATTATTTCCCGCTAAATATAAATGCAAATGATTACTGATTGTTGTCACGGGTGTTGCACACATTGACCACAGTCAAAAAAAAAATTGGGAAAAAAAATAGTCATTTACAAATGCAACTCATTTACACTTGACGTAGTTGAGAGGTCAACATATATATTTGACCGTGAGTCTGAATTTTAATCAGGCCGCACACGCAAACCTAATTTGGGGATCAAGTAACTAGCATTTGTTTTCACATAATGCTACATCCGATAGAAGCATGTAGACGTTTTTAAACTGCCATAGAGCCCGGGGTCGCTCCAACCAGCTGCTGTATTTAAACGCAAAATCGTGCCCAAACTCGAAAACACCGGCAACTTGTGACATCACTCTCAAGCAGCCCGTTAGCAGATGTGGCTAACGTTAAGATGGGCGACTGGCCGCGAATCGGTGCTAACGTCGGTGAAGTTACTGTTAGCCTGCCCGAGGTGCACAATGGTGAATGTTGTGCAGCGCAGGTGACCATCTCCAGCGTGTGTGGCGTTAATCAGCGCCGGTTCACCCGTCCTGTAACCAAATGAAAGTTTGCAAGCTTTCCAGGGCTCGGAAGAAACACTCTAACCAATAAAGACAACGTTTGGATCTGTCCTTCAGACCAATCAAACCTCGGACTAGATTCCACCAATCAAGGTTTTTAGGGCTAAGCTCGTTCTGCAACTGCCGCCATTCAGGCTCGAGCACAAATGGCCACTGCGTCCGACAAACGCGGAGCCAGGATCCAACATGGCGGACGCAGAGCCCCAGTTTTCTCGCCGCCCGTGATCCCTTCAGCGGGCCACCAATAAGCGCTTCAGAGAGCGGGGAGGGAAATGGCGCCTATGTTCATCTTACAAAACAATCGTCTATTGGTCAAGAACAGCAAATGAAAGGAAGCGAAGCAATTGCCCCAACTTTCACCCAAAACATGAACCTTGCTCATAAACGCCTGAACCAAATAGGAAATTACCTTTCTTACTCACTTTTTATACGGGTTCGAGGAGAAGTCCGGCTCGGCGTTTTATTTATTTTATTTAGCTAGCAAGTGGGAACAAGATGGCTGCTGGTCGAACCGGAAAGAGTTGAATGTACGGCGGTGTGACGTCATCCACTCTTCCTGGCAATCTGCGTCGTTTTCTTTATTTATTTATTGAAAATAAATTTTAATACAAATTTATTTCATGCTGCAATATGCTCTGAGCTAACTATACCGTGACTGTATAAATTCCTGTCCAGTATTCAACTTATACTAGTCGTAATAATTATATGGCAGGCTCTCATATGTTTAACAACACAGCTTCAGGTCTTTGAAAAAGGTTGGAAAAGAAAACATTTATCGCACCACTAAATCAAAGCAATATATCCAAAATCCCCGATAATGTGACTGATGTGGTTACTGGGAGTGCAACTGAAAAGCACAAGTTGCTGTACACATATTTTAATGTTTGCATGAAAAATAAATTGATTTCCAAACATTTCTCGCTCCACAAAATTCTAAACAAATGAAAAGAACTAGGGAAGAAATCCTATGGCATATGACATATTAACATGACAAACAAAACAAACATTAACATCAACTGGAATTTACAGTCGTTCATTTTAAACTGTGTAAATGATCAATTTGTAAATCCAACTTTAAATCTACTGTCTTCTGACAAGTTCCAGGAGCGTAGAGGTGATCTTGTCCAGGTTGTTTGTGTAACGGACAGCCTTCTCCTGTGGCAGCATGTGGGGAGGAGGCACAGAAGAACGAATGTCCACCAACTGCTCTCCAGCAGGCCGATAGTCACGAGTTTGAAAAGGTTCTTGGAAGTTTTCAGAGTAACCTCTGGATGAGACAGTCATGTCACGTCGTCCAATAACCTCTAGAAAAAAAGAAATAATTGAAACAAAGGTTTTGTCAGCCAACACAGACTAATAAACAGGCCGATATTCAGTTTGCATCAAATGAAAATATTTGTAAATTATAAAACACTAACCTTCGTAGAGACTTCTGGTTGAGCTTGTGTGTCCAACGTTGCCACGTGAAGGAAGGAGGAATTCTTGGTGCGGCTTCTCTGCCATGTTGTTGTGCTGCTTCCAACCTCTTTCCCTGCAGTCTTCCTGAACGTCTGCTGGCGATCTGAGGTCTAAATCATCGAGACGTTGCCTCTCGTATTGAGCTTTTGGGGGAAGATCTACAGCCGCACTGAAATTGTTGTACTCTTTGATGAAGGTTTCCCGACTTGGGGGTTTCTGTTGCTGTCAAAAACAGATTTGGTTTCAATTTATTTCTACTAGGTCAGCGACAGGCACTATGAAGGATAATCACAGGAATTCTCCACTTTAAAAAAAAAATAAAATATGTAATTTCCCTGTAGAATGGACACGGTGAGACATACCCCGGCTTTCTCCATTTTTTTGGCCTTGAATTCTTTCAGAAGGTCACAAAGCTTGTTCTTCAGAAAGTCAGCCTCTTCCATGTTATCAATTTCAATGTTGCTCTAGCGGAGGAAAAGTCATTGATTATTTCACAATCTAGAAACAGAATGGTAGTAGTAGGTAATCGTAGGTAATCGTAGGTAATCGTAGGTAGTAAAGCATAGTAATAGACGCCAAGGAGCGTACTAGAATATCTGGTCACCATATTAGCACTTCAGTATCACATCATCTTACCAGCAGGTCAAAGACAGTCCCAGAGTCAGAGCCTCCTCTTTGGAAGCTCTCAGTCTGACGTGGGCCCTGTTTAACAAACAAACAAAAAAAATATATAAAATTCATACAAAATATAATACGTTTTTAAAAATGATGTATTTACCGGTGGTCTCGTAGGCTGTGCACTATCAGCAAACTTTGGCTTTGGGGGTCCATAATCGTCCCTCAACCTTTAAGCAACAACAAACCAAACATATATATAGGATCACAGTGGTCAGTAAAATAGCTTGTATGATGAGCGGACAGCAGCTTTAACAGACAAAGTCACAGCTACCCCGTCACTCACATGTTCTTTGCCGTTTCCATCTCCTCAGCCGAGGCATCAGAGAAGCGACTCTTTCTCTTCCTTTTTCCCTGGTCAGTGTCGATGGCCGGCCCACTCAGGAAGCGCTTGAAGGGCTCCGGGATGTCAGCCATGCACCTGCTGACTCCGGCTTGTCTATGGGAGATGCTCAGACCTGGTCTACCACGAGGCCCAGGGTCACAGTTATAGTCTTCTTGGTGCACTTCTCTCGATTTGTGGCCATAATCCTGAATGGTAACTTTGGTGTCAAATGGCCATTCACCCTGCGCTGCGGAGGAAAAGCCCCTGTAGTTGCTTTCTGGTTCACTTAAACCCTGCCCCCCTGACCTGTTCATGCCGACCTGTCTCTGTAGTTCCCTGTCCAGAGACTGTCTGCGGCTATCGGCGTCTGAATAAAGCTGCTCTTGGGATTCGTACTCAGCAGGTCGACTCTGCCCATCTCTCACATCTTTTGAGTAGAACTCTTTCAGTGAGCCCCTCTCTGGGTAGGGTCTCCCGTAAGGAGGGTCTTCACGTTGAGCCTGCCCGCCGGTTGGCTCAGCCCTCGACTCAAATTCATTGCGACCAAACTCCTTATAGTCCCTTTGAAATTCAGGCTCCCTGTAATCTCGTCTCTCTCGCTCGACATCGCCGTCCCTGTAGTCTGCTCTCCTTAGGTCTCCTCCATAGCGCTCACGGCTGATGGGATCTTCATCACGCATCGCACTGTTCGGCATGTAAGAGTCCTTAGAATGGGCTGGGGGTGTATTTCTGCGTTCTGGAGGACACCTATTTGGCATAGTGGGGTCAACGTTGAAGTCCATGAGTCTGGATGGGTGGAACGGTGGCTCACTTTGTGCAGAGCTTTGTGGATAATTTAGGCCCCAGCTATTTGTTTGCTTTTGTGGATCTAGGAGGGGAAGGAGGGGGGGGGCAAACATGCAGCTTAGGTAAAAATATAACTACCATTGCAACTACTTCTAATCATCTATTTACCTCTGTAGAAGTTTGGTTTGTTCATTTTGTTTACTGGCAACAGCTGAAACAAAAAAAATAACCATTAAAAAAACCCAACATAATAAACTTTGCTAAACATATTCAATCAATCCAATCTGGACGTCCTACCACTGGATGTCCTCGTCCATCTTGTCTCTCCACAATTTCTGCTCTTGCCCGTATAACCTTTCCTGATTGAGTTGCTTGAGTTTGCTTATCCCAGGTCACCAAGTCTGGCCGTTTGGTTTCCTACACAAAAAAGGTACTGAATTAGTTTCAACTAAAGAATAAAAAAAGAGGGATACATTTTGAAAAAGGTTCCCCTGGAGGAGAGAGAAAATGCTTGAAAAACTTTACCAGATACTTCTGCCGATGTTTCCGTCCAATCAAATGGCGGAGCATTTCTGTTAGCGGCGCATTCTGCCGACACAGCAAACATGTGTATCGGGGCTCAAATCTGGGCTCGCCTTGTGGATCAGCGACAGAAACTTCCTCCACATAATTTAGACCTAAAATATACACGCAGGAAGAAAAAAAAAATACTGAGGTCAAACTCTTTAAAGTAGTATTTCAGTAAGTATAGTATGAGAAACAGCAAATTTGTAGTCACCAATGATGGGCTCATCCAGCTTCATGTAATCCAAATAATGCACAATGTTTTCAAACCTCGGCACATCTCTTTGTCTGACGACAACTCCTACAGAATCCAGAGGAAGATGTTAAAAAGATGAGAAGAATAAAACTTGGTGCATAAGCATTTATTAATATATGCACTCCTGACTTCCTCGGAATGGCCTTACCCATCCAGGAATAACTTCCACAATATACAGCAGCAGCCCAACGGTTGGATTCTTCAGAAATCGTATTGAACTAATTAGTGAGTGGATATATACGTCTTTAAGTGACTGCCTACATTTTATCTCTGAACGCCACAACCAGGAATCCAGCACTACTTACGTCGCTTAGTAGATCATCTCTCTCTATGGGCAAGTAGGGTGCAACCACTGTTGGACATTGTGTGAAAGGGGTAGCGGCATCAGGCCGATGTTACATCCACCACCACAGCAAAGGAAATTAGATTTTTCCGGAGGGCCGCTCGGAGGCACTGTGTAGTGGCAAAACATCTTGCCGTCACCTGGTGGGTGGGCACACAGTCTTTTCCAGGTTGCAGAGCAAAAAGGTGTCAAGGGTTTGTGTTCCGGTATGCAAAGTTTGGACTGGTCGATTAGAGACGAGTGGTCCTGTTCGGCTCCGTTTTGTGCAAAAGCTGCCAGTTTAAACATCCATCGAGCTTCGTCCATCGAAAGCCAAGTGTTACCTCAACAGTCCACACTTGGGTGGGGGGTTGAGGGGAATCCACAGTCTACAAGTCCTCCTGCAGATGAAGTATAGTCAGTCACTTTACCATCATCCCCCTGGTGGTAAATATGTGCCTCCCAGAGCAGAATTCCTTTCTTTCAGTCAGGCAGTTGTGAGGCAGGATGATCATTTCCATCGGCAACACTTTGCGGCACCTCTCAAAGGACCCCAAGGTGCGCCAAGGTCAGTGCGGATTTGCAATTCCTCCAGCGAATCCTGGATCTACCCGGGGTCTTTCTGCGGAAATGCCTGAAATGTTCTTCATTTAAAAAAAATAAAATAAAATACAATTTTAGGGGCCTTCAGATCGGAGGTTGAGAAGGTGCTGTCCAGGGTGCGATGGGTCAGCAGGAATACTCTTGAGCCTGCTGAGACACTGTATACTGATGATGTCTTTTAGGGTGGGCGGGGGGCATCCAATAGTTTCTGGGAGAGTTTATATTACCCTGCAGAGAAGTCAAGACACTCTGAGGTGGAGCAGGTCACCAGCAGCTTTGCCTTGTGGTGGTGCAGGAGGTGGACTTTCGGCAGGGCCCTTTTTCCATCACTGCTGATGATTTGGTCTTCTGCTATATGTGAAGGATGACAGCCGTGGGAAGAGGACGCTGTCGATTAGGGGAGTTGCTGGTTCCCCTTTTCAGTTTTCATGCACCTAAACCCAGGTGCTAATAGCTGCTATGTCGTCGAGTGCTGAAATCTTTCAATCAGCCTTTTCTTCAGTTACTTTGTATTGGCTCTCCCACTCATGTTTTTTCTTTATTCCAGGAATCTTCAAACTTCTTCTTGCCAGCAGCCAACCAGCAGCCAACAAGAACCGGCCTTGGGGGTTGGGGGGGGAGGGATACAGGAGACCTTTCCAGGCCTGATGAAGTATGGAATCAATCCTGCAAGTGAGCAACTATCTTCATTTCCTTGTCCTTGTTGCAGAAAACTTCACAGCCTCCAAGGAGCAGCACAAGGAGGTCGCCATCTTTTTCCCCAAAGCAAAAGTCAGGAGATTCTTCAATTCTTAGGGGGCATTGAGGTGACAGAATTCAGTCACCTTCAGTGGTGGAGACAAGGCATCAAACAACCACGATTTCCCATAACATGGCTTTAGGTTTGCAGGGAATGGTTACTGCATGATGGTTTCTTAACAAGATTTAGGGGGAATAGCTCAGGTTGTACGTCAGTCTTGGACGTTGTCTTTCCATTTGTCTCAAAAGTTTTTGTTGGGAGAGGTCACAACCCAGATAAAGGAACGCCAAGATGTTGTCAACTGGAATCAGAGTGTCTTAAGACCAAGGTTATAGGCCTTTGTCGGGATCCTACAACATAATCTTGCGCAACCTCAGACTTGAACCCCCTGCATGTTACATCTAGGCAACCTCTCTGTTGCCTTTTGGTGTGGATTGAATTACATGGCAGAAGAGACAGCAAATATACTTAAGGGAAGTCGAAAATATAATGACAAGGCTAAAGATGACATCTACTTACCCATAGAAACAAGGGAATCCTCTTTCTGCCAAGAATGAAAGGAGAGCAGTACAAATTAAGTCAACAGATGCTGGGCAAACAGAAGACTGGGATCACCATTACAACAAACAGAGAGAAAAACAGTTCAGATGTCTGAATAAAACATAGCATGGCAAAGAAAACTGCAGTGAAATGACTTCTAGTAGTCCAGTAGTTTCTATTAAGAACCCTCTTACATACCAACACACTGAGCACAAAAGGAAACAGTGATTGAGGGCAAGGAGCATTTCCTTCAGCAATTTGGTTTTTGTGTTCATTGTGTTCAAGCAGACTTGAAAACAGAGAGTAAATTTATCAGGGTGGTGATTGGGGGCAAAAATCTTCAACACTAGAAATTGACAAATGATTCTTCTTCAGCAGCCGGCTTATTTTATGAATCGGCAGACAAGAACAAGGACAACGACGTGACTGCCGACTCCACGCAAAGAGTCTGGACAAGCGCCAGTGGCAGAAAGTAGCATGGTGTCCTCCAGAAGGAAGTGAAACTGCAACCAAATGCCAAGGAAGACGGACGACTTTGTGAGGGAAACAGGATGTTACACCGACAGGCGATTCAAGAACCTCCGTGACTAGAACCACAAGCAACAACAAGTAGTTGAGGCATGAAGAAAGAGAGAAGTCGCAGCAGGCTGGAAAACCAAGAGCTGCCATTGAGGAGAAGAGTGTGGAGGATGAAGCTGTTGCAGCTCCATCGGAAGTGAACAAGATTCCTTCTTTAAAACAGGGCAAAAACCAGCACTTGACGCTTCTCTCAACTAGTAATGAAAAAAGATAAAGTCACAGCGCATTACAACAAGTTTTGTTGTTTTGATATGCTGGTTGGATTGTCTAAGACAATCCAACCACCGTTCCAAACATTCTTTGGGGATGGAGCTGGAATGAATGAATGTGCTTTTCAAACATTTCCAGTCGGCCATTTCCAAAATGTTAACAATTGATAAGTGAATCATTCCCTTTTGTATGTATGTCAGGATAAAAAAAAATTGTCTTCATCAGAAAGGGTTCCTTAATGATACTCACAGAAGACACTGAGAGAAGAGGGTAGTAATAAAAGTCAGCGTGACCTATCTAGTATAGGTCGCAGTTCATTCGTAGTAGCGGAGACGCAAAATCTAGAGTTGATTAAGATGTCCGCCAAATTGTTCCACAAATTCAAATAAAATGCCTTGCCATACGGTACTTAAAATACCATCAGTTGCTCGATCTTGAGCATCAAAGATGCAAGAAATTTGGAAAGGATCCAAATTATAATGATGAAAAAGACTTGAAATTGAAAAAGACGAAATTAAGAAGAACAAT